>NW_024081450.1:155938-372195 GCF_003009895.1 Hyaena hyaena | reverse complement strand
CAGTTTCTTGATTTCTCTTTCTGTTGCTTCATCATTGGTGTATAAAAATGCAACCGATTTCTGTATGTTGATTTTGTACCCTGCAACTTGGCTGAATTCTTGGATCAGTTCTAGTAGGCTTCTGGTGGAGTCTGTCGGGTTTTCTATGTAGAGTATCATGTCTTGATGCGACTGTTAAACCTTGAGAGCTTGTTTCATGGTATAAAACCTATCTCTTAGGCTTAACTTGTACCTTCCTCGCCTTGGACCTAGAATAAGGTGTTTCTCTAAGGAGCCCTATTTTTTTTTAGTGTGGGTGTTGGAGGGAAGAACATGAGAGCCTGAGACTTTCTCGGCTGCTGGGACAATACCCTTCTCAGTTCAAGTATCTAGACCTTCAAAATATGTGTAAAAAAAAATTATGAGTTCATATTGATATTTCCAAGTCAATTTTAAATATTAATTTACTTAATTTCTTTGATTTTATAGTTATCACTTTTACATTGAATTGTTGGAATTGTAACATAAATGTAATTTGTCTTTTCTATAATACAAAAATGTTTTAAAATAGCATACCAATATCATTACTAACCAAAACATTTGTAACTAAAATTACTGAGTGGATAGTTACTTTTGCAGTTTTGTGTCCCCACAATGTATCTTACCAAAGAAGCAGGAAGTACTCTGACTTAAGTCACTTGATAGAGACACCTACTCTGTTATTCACGTCCCGTTAAAGTAACAAAAAGATGCTATGTTAGCTTTATATGGCTACCATAACAAATCACTATAAACTCTGTGGCTTAAAGAAGCAGAAAAGGATTTGGTTGCAGTTCTGGAGGACAGAAGTCCAAAGTCAAGATGTCAGATGGCTCATGTTCCCACCAAAGGCTCTAGGGGAGAATCCTTCCTTACCTCTTCCAGTTTCCCGTGACTCTTAGGCATTCCTTGGCATGTGGCCACATGACTCCAGTCTCCGCCTCCATCTTTACGCAGCCTTCATCTTTTCTCCCCTTGTTTATTTCTCTTCTGTGTCATTTATTATTGGATTGAGGGCCCACCTGGGTAGGCTAGGATGATCACATTTCAAGGAACTTTATTACATCTGCAAAGATCCTTTTATCAAATACAGTTGCATTCACTCGTGGGGTTGGGACCTTAGACCTATTTTTCTGGGGGCCACGATTCAAACAACTACATATACCAAGATATGTGATGATTTACATAATCTTGTCATTCATATAACAATCCAAGTTGGTACTGTTGACCTTTCTACACAGTTAATCACGGACCCAGATGAAAGTGTTTTCAACATATAGCTTCAGCTTTGCTTTGAGGTTGGCTCCAATCAAAGGCAGAACAAACGAGGAGGTGCATACCTGGGAGGTTTTCCAAAGCAGCCTTGGAAGTAGCCTAAGTCACACACAGTCTTACTTCATTGGCTGCACCTGCAAAGGAGGATGAGCAATGTAGGCTGGGTGAATCTGCACAAAGGGGAAAAAATGCTTAGTAAAAACAAGTCTCTTCCGTGGTTATCACTTTTGATAGTCTGATCGTTTCACTTGTCTTAGGTTATATTCAGTATTAAAACTTGATTTTCTTGATGTATTCATTAATATTTTCTTGAATAAGCACTTAGTGGTCTAGGGAAGGGAATGCAAAGAGAAAATCGAGAGAGTATGGATCTGAAGTTTCCCAAAACAGGTGCCTCATGTAATACTTTCAGTCTGGAAAATCATTTGCGTTGAATGGTTTCTGATATCAAAATAAAATAAAAATCGTTCTGAGTTCCAGCTCTGTGCTGGACATGAACTGGCTATGGGTTGGGACATGTCTTTTTGCCAGATTTAAAACAAACAACATTTTACCTTTGGGCTGTCTGCTGCTTGAGATTTTAAAGGGACTGTCTTCCTTTTCGTAAAGTCTCCAAATCTGAAGAAAAGTACTGAGTTAGTTGCTGTTAAAAAGAAAGCAAGTTTTAGGATGCTTGGGCCGCTCAGTCAGTTGAGTGTCCGATTCTTGATTTCAGCTCAGGTCATGATTCCAGGGTCATGGGATTGAGCCCCTTTCAGGCTTCGTGCTGAGCATGGAGGCTGCTTAACTAAGTTTCTCTCTTTATCTCTTTCTCTCCTACACACACACACACACACACACACACACACACACACACACACTCTCTCTCTCTCTCTCTCTCTCTCTCTCAAATTAAAAAAGAAGAAGAAGGCATGTTTCTTTCAGTTTAACTCCTGAAAGCAAAGTTTCCCTTCCATTAAGATTGATTCTGGGTGTCTGATTCTAATGCACTGGGGAAGCAGTCAGGGGAGGGGATGCCAGCTCTCTGTCTGTTGAGCAGCCTCACATGTAGTATCTCCAGAGTTGTGGAAAATTGAATCTGAACCTAGAAGCGAGTTTACATCTTTCTGCTACCAGAGGTTTTCTTTATCATAGGCTTTTTGTAGTGGGGAGAAAAGATGCTGGCCTATTTCATGGGGATTAAGAAGGGGGGCAGAAAATAGAAGGTGGAAGGGGGGTGAGTTTCTCCTTTTGAAACTAATCCTTTTTGGCAGCTTGTTATAAATGCTCGGTTAGAAGTGCTGTTCTACATCAACAGCCAAAGTAAGAAACCCAGGGTTCAGTCTGATTTCAGGCTTTTAGGTTATCTTCTGCCAGAATGAACATCATATGACCTGCCTTCCTGCCTGGTAATGCAAATGGAATTGTGGACCCTCTTCCCAGCGCCTCTTAAAATGACTTCGTTGCCTTAGACAATTCCATTATGTTGTTCGAAGTGAACTTTATTTTATGAACATCTTTTGTAAACTTGGGAATGCTATTCTAGGAATGGAAGAGTCATTCAGCCAATTTAATAATGCATGTGGATAGACTGAGGTTGACCTCTGACACCATCTTTTAAAAAATAAGTGACTTAGTAAGGTGTATTAGCCAAGAATTCCAACTAGGTTAACACAAACACTACATTGTTTTAACACCAGAGTGGTAACTCATAATTTCTGCTGTGGAAATATGTGTGTGTTCAGCTTTCACAAGAAAATAAAATGTGACCTAGTAAGTGGTTGAGCTGACACTAAAAAAAAAAAAAAAAAAGAAAATGAAAATTTCTGTATTCTAGAAAGTACCATAATGGCTTGGAAAAACTTTTTCTTTTTCTTTTTTTTTTTGAAACAAGTGCAAGTGGATGACCCCAATCACAGTGTGATCATGGTTCTTTTTTATTAATCTATTCCTTAAGTAAATGATATGCACTGAGAAGAGGGATGTGTTAGATGCTATGACCATAGTGCTTCAGAAAATAAACTGCTGACTCAGAAAAAAAAAAAAGATTGAAAAAAGAGTAAGATATCATCTTAAAAGTAAATTCTGGATAAATGTGTAACTGAACTTTCAGCCCATATGTTCCCTCCTACTCCTCTGTAGCATTCATGGCAGATCTTGATAAACTTTCAAGTAAGTGTTTTATTTAGTTTTAAATGTTTATTTATTTTTGGGAGGGGGGAGGGGCAGAGAGAGAGGGAGACAGAAAATCTCAAGCAGGCTCGACACCATCAGCGCAGAGCCTGACAAGGGGCTAGAATTCACAAATGTTGGTGAGATCATGCATGAGTCAAGGTAAAATCAAGAGTTGAATGCTTAACCGACTAAGCCACCCAGGTGCCCCGTAAGTGTTGTAAAAGAAGTTATTTTTTGAAATCATTAGGGGAATTGAGGTGTCTGTGGGTCTTTATCTGTGTTATAGTAGTAAAACAACATTTTGATGATTTCACTGAAATACAGAAATGAAAATTGGTTTTGATTTCTAATTAGACTGTAGGTGCCTGAGGTGCAGGGAGATAGGAAGAAAGCAAATTAGAAATAAGGTTCAGGTTAGGGTGCCTGGGTGGCTCAGTCAGTTGGGGATCTGACTTCAGCTCAGGTCATGATCTTGTGGTTTATGCGTTTGAGCCCCACCCACGTTGGGCTCTGTGCTGACAGCTCAGAACCTGGAGCCTGCTTTGGATTCTGTATCTCCCTCTCTTTCTGTCCCTCCCCTGCTTATGTTCTGTCTCTGTTTCTCAAAAATAAATAAAGTTTAAAAAAAAAAAAGAAATATGGTTCAGGTTATGTAAGGAATGGAGTGCTGTATTTAGGGGTAGAGACTGTATATATCCTACATCCACTTGGTGGGCCAGACCATATCTTGCAGTAGCACCTTCGTGTTCTAGAAATACCTTCGTTAGGGAGATGCTGGTTACCCTTAAAGCCCCACTGGTTTTCTTCACAAGAACTTTGACACAACTACCGGGCTTGTATTTTTAGGTGTAACTTGCCATGTCCCATCTAAAAGCCTGTGGAGTGAACACTTGTAATAGGTTGAGTACTATGTTGTAGATCTCTGTCACATTCAGCAAGTGTCCTCAACGATGACTGGCTTCAGAGGACCTGCTTCTAGTTCCCACTCAGCATAACCTGTTCGGGTATTGTCTGAGAACTTGATCTAATGACTAATTAAAAAAAAAAAAAAGACTAATTTTGACCATGTGATCACAGGTTGAAACTCTTGTTGCCTTTAATCTTGTGATCTGAGGATGCAAAGAAAGGCTGATTAAAGAAAGTAGGTGTATTAAAAAAAAAAAAAACAAAAAACCGGGGGGGTTTGCGCCTGAGTGGCTCTGTTGGTTAAGCGTCCGACTTCAGCTCCAGTCATGATCTCAGAGTCCGTGGGTTCGAGCCCCGTGTCTGGCTCAGTACTGACAGCTCAGAGCCTGGAGCCTGCTTCAGATTCTGTGTCTCCTTCTCTCTCTGCCTCTCCCCCACTGGCTTTCTGTCTCTGTCTCTCAAAATAAAGACATAAAAAATTTTTTTAAAAAAACAAAGTGGGCATGTATTGTTAAATTTGAAATTATGGAAGATCTAAGGACAAACCATAAAATATCTAACTGAAGCTTATTTAAAATTTTTTTTTAAAATGTTTTTTATTTATTTCTGAGAGAGAGAGGGAGAGACACTGTGAGCAGGGGAGGGTCAGAGAGAGAGAGGGAGACACAGAATGTGAAGCAGGCTCCAGGCTCTGAGCGAGCTGTCAGCACAGAGCCCGACGCAGGGCTCGAACCCAAGAACTGTGAGATCATGACCTGAGCCGAAGTCAGACGCCTAAGCGACGGAGCCACCCAGACGCCCCAGAAGCTTAATTTTTAAGATGTAGTTTTCAGGTTGGTATCTAGGAAACTGGGATGTGTTTGGGGTGTAGGGAGGTGGGATGAGGATAATGGTGAAGGTGGTGGATTAAACAAATCTCATGAAATGACAGTGAAGATATAGTGATGGTTAATGGAGGTAATTTAGACCTGGGTGGAAAAAAAACTGACACAAATTCTAGAATTTTAAATTCTTTATAAATGATTTATGCTGTAAATGGTTTTGAAAAACTGAGAGGTTTATAGGACCCCCTCGGAGTGCTTTATTTCTTGCAAAAGTGTTAACTGATGAAGTTGACTACATATTTGGCTTGTGGATTTCTTTCTAGTTGGAGCAAGTGAACAAACAAAATACCAAGAAAAACTTTTTTAAAAGAGTGCTGTGCTCCGTAACAAAGAAGTAAAATGAATTTAAAGAAATTGCTTTGAGATACTGTCTTTTGGTCTTTACTCAGTGATAACCTTTACTGAGAGATAATTTACATAAAGTTCACCAGTTGTGTTTTCCTAAGTGGCTATACTATTTTGCATTCCCTCCAACAGTGTAATAGAGTTCCAGTTCCAGATCCTTTACTAACCCTTGGGTGTTGTCAGTCTTAGCCATTCCACTCATTTTTGTGGATGTATAGTGGTATTTCACTTTGGTTTTAATTTGGCTAATGATGAGCATTTTTTTTTTACATGTTTGCTTGTGTATCTTTGCTAAGGGATCTGTTCAGATCTTTTGCATATTTTCAAGTATTGGATTGTTTTACTGTTGAACTGTCGGTTTAAGAAAATATATGTTCTGGATATAAATCTTTATCAGACATATATTTTGCATATATTTTCTTCTCCTAGATTGTGTCTTGCCAATTTTCATAGTCCGGAAGTGTTTTTTAGGCACTAAAAGGTTTTCTGATGAAGGTGAATTTAGTTATCTTTTATTCTTTAAGCAGTTCAAGTGTTTTGTGGCTTATCTAAGGAATCTTTGCCCAGATTCAGGTCACAGAGACGATCTCTTCTGTGTTTTCTTCTAGAAATTTTAAAGGTTTGTTTTTATGTTTGGGTCTGTGATCCTTTTTGAGTTAATTTTGGTACATAGGATGAGGTAAGGCTGGAGGTTCACTATTTTTTCTGCCCTGTAGGTATATCCAGCTGTTTGAGTACCATTTGTTGAGTAAATGTTCTTTTTTTGTGAACTGCCTTGGTATCTTTGAAAAACCAAATGGCCATATGTGTGTGGTTCCTATTTTTGTAGTTTCTGTTCTGTTCACTGATCTTTATTTCTACCCTTTGTCAATATGGCAGTTTCGATTATGGTCTTTAAAATCAGGTAGTGAGAATTCTGCAAATTGGCTCTTTTGCAGAATTATTTTCACTATTCTAATAATTCCTTTGCATTTTTATACAAAATTTACCATCAGCTTGTACGTTTCTTAAAAAAAAAACCTCCAGGATTTTTAACTGAGGTTGCATGGACTCGGTAGATGAATTTCAAGAGAACTAACATCTTCACAATATTGATTCTTCTGAATGGTGAACATGGCGTTGCTATTTAAGTCTTCAATATCTCACAGAAGTGGTTGGAAGTTTTCAGCGTACAGGTCAGGCATGTATTTTGTTATATTTACGCCTAGGTATATGATGATTTTTAGTGCTCTTCTAAGTGATAAATTGAAAAAAAGTTTACAGTGGTCTTTTTCCTAAAGAAATAACTGTTTTTGAACAGCCTCTTACTGCTTCATTGATACCCATGTGGAGAGAGGTGGTTTATGGTATGTCACTGCGTTTTCAAAATGAAGTTCTGTAATTGAAAACTGTCTTCATGGCTTCTGTACTGTAAATAGCAGCCTTGGGTAAATGTTGAAGTTTAGTATTTTGAGCTTGGGTCTTAGGTTTAAGTCTAGGCCTAAAGTAAGTGGAAGCAGGTGGAAAGGGTATGATTAAGACCTAATGACTTGGCTCCCCATTTTCACTCCTTCTGTTCATTGATAAGGATCCTTTCTTTGCATGGATCAGACAGTTGTTGAGTGGAAGGAAAGCAGCTTCTTTCCCCATGTCTTTCCATGCCATCTTCTCTGAGGTTCCCTTTTATAAGTGATACCCTTTACAAATATCATAATTTGTTCTGTGTAGCATGTACCTCTTGACATTCTCAGAGCCATGTAACTGTGTAACCATGTGGTTGTATATAGTTTAAATTGGGGCAAATGAAATTTCAGAGAATCCAATTAGTATAAAACTATAGGCAGAAACCCTTAATATAAGAGTTCGCCATTCTTGGATAAAGAAGTGAGATGAATACATGCGCACGCGCGCACACACACATACACACACACGCATGCATGCAAAATGGAATGTTATGCAGCCATAAAAAGAATGAAATATTGCCATTTATAATAAACTGGATAGAGCTAGAGAGTATTATGCTGAGCAAAAGATGTCAGTCCAAGAAAGACAAATACCATTTGATTTCACTTATGTGGAATTTAAGAAATGAAACAAATGAACAGAGGTGGGGAAAGAAGGGAGGCAAACCAAGAAACAGACTCTTAACTATAAAGAACAAACTGGTGGTTACCAGAGGGGAGGTAGTTGGGGGTTGGGTGGAATAGTTGATGGGCATTAAGGAGGGCAATTGGGATGAGCACTGGGTGTTCTATGCAAGTGTTGAATTGCTAAGTTGTACTCCCCAAATTAGTGTTACACTCTATGTTAACTAACTGGAATTTAAATAAAAACTTTAAAAACTTTATTAAAAATAATTAAAGAGTTTGCTATTCTTTCAAATTCTCTTAAAAAATTTTTTTAATGTTTTATTTATTTCTGAGAGAGAGAGAGAGAGAGAGAGAGTGTGTGAGCAGGGGAGGGTCAGAGAGAGAAGGAGGCACAGAATCAGAAGCAGGCTCCAGGCTCTGAGCTAGCTGTCAGCACAGAGCCTGATGCGGGGCTCAAAGCCATAAACCATGAGATCATGACCTGAGCTGAAGTCGGACGGTCAACACAAATTCTTGAGTGTTTGAGAAATATACGTACTTTTATCTGAATCTTTAAATATCTAATGGTTTCTGCAAAAAAAAAAAAAAAAAAAAAAAAAAAAAGACTGCTGCTTCCCTCCCTGCCCCCATCAGGACCAGAACTTTATTTTTCTCTTCCTCCCTGATATTTTATTTGTATGATACATGGGGTTAGCCCTGGACACTTTTAAAAGCTCTTCAATATGTTAATCTTGTTTGGGAAGGCATCCTTAAGTAAGGTTTCTGGAATATGTAGTATGTGGGAGAGAAAGGTTTTCTTATTCTCATTTTTCAGGTGAAGAAATAATGAGGCTTATTTGTACTCCCTGGGAGTTTTTAGAGGAAGAGTACTCTCCAGGGACTTAGTAAAAGTTTCATGCAATCATAAGTTGTAACTGTAGTTTTATAATGTAAGTAAGTCTGTATCTTTAAACGTAGTTGCAAAGTCTTTGCCTAAAAGGAAAATGCACATTCTCTTTGTAGACTGAGTAAAGAAAGGGATTCAAGTATCCAAAGTAGGAACTGCAGTCTAAAGCAATGATTAATAAGCTTTAGTGTACAGAGGACCTACTTGGGGAATTTAAGAAAATGTGGATTTTTGAGTATTGGGTGAATTGTGTCAGGAGAATGTTTGCAATTTAACAAGCATTCTCGATTGTTTTAGATGCTAGTTTTTGGTAGTAACTGTTTAAAAAAAATGGCAGTCTGATTGAAGGAAAGGCTTTGGCTCATGAAGGGAGAGGATAAAGATTTGATTCTTTCCAAGGTTTTCCAGCATAAATTTAACCTTCCATCACTCTATCCAGTTCTTAAACTCTCAGTAGCAATGACAAGTCTACTTAACACTGCTACATGTCCAGCACAGTCAGGGACCAATCTTTGCTTAGGACACCATGAGATAATAAACTTTATTAGAAGTATGACCTTCCTATCGAATTTAATGAAACCAATTTTTAAATTGAAGAAAAATGATGAACTATGAATAGGATTAAATAAGTCCAATTAATATTACATATCAAGGAATGAATTGTAGGACGTTTTGTTTAGGAAAGACCTGTTGAACTAGAAGAAACTTTGGCTAGTCTAAATAAAGGAAATTATTTGGAAAAGTCTCATTAAAAGTTATTTTCAGTCTGAGAGCTGTAATGGAACGCTTGGAAAGTTGTCCTCTCCTCTCTGACCAGGAAAATGATTTCATATTCAGAGCTGAAGAATGCTTCAAGGCTCTCCAAGAAACTATGGCTGTGGAATGAATCTGACATGCTGATTTTTCAGGTTTAGTTCAGTGCAGAAATGGCCAGCTTTTAAAGTTGGGGGATGGAGAAAGAAGAGTTACACAGTATTAAGTGTATGTTCCTACACTTTTCAAATCCCCTTATTAACTTCTTGTTGTCTCTTTTATGTGTATTAGCAGATTATTTGACATCCACCCTTTTCTGTTCCAAGTTACCATTTAGATTCTTGCGCCATTATCTTTAATAAACTGTATTACTGGAACCCAGCTAAACCCATGGATGTTACCACATTTCCCATGTTTCTCTGCTTTGGTTTCCTTGTACCCCCATGTGGAAAACTCCTCTGTCTCCTGCCTCTCACACCGACCCAGCGTATCTATACTGCCTGCCCTTTAAAACTCAATTCAAAAACCACTTTTTCCAGGGAAGTCCCTTTCATCTTCTCCGTTGGAAGAAGCCGTACCTTTCTTTGAACTTCCAGAAGATCACATATGGGTCTTATCGTATTCAGCATTGTATTACAGCGACGTCTGTTGTGTCTCACAGATCAGATTTAATGCTTTGGGACTGAATTTGTTTCATTTTGTGCTTTTCATACAGTGTCTTGCACAATGTGTTCTGGATGAATGAAATAAAAGGATCAAAACATTTTTTAAACTTGGTATTTTTTATGTTAGTGCTTGGAAATAGAGACCTACTTGTGATAGCAAGATTTAAGGTGCTCAGAGGCAGGAGCTTACTTACCAGAATGTTTTTGCACAGTGATAGCCACGGAGACCCTTCTAAGTAGTAGTGCAGCTGGCATTCACTGCCTCTGGTGGTGGTTAGACAAAATTAGAGTCCCATCTTGCCTTCTTGGTCAGCTATAATTGTCAGTAGCTAGAGTCTTAATAGTTTTTCCTCATTTTCTCTAAATTGTCCTCTTTCTTCATACCCATACTTTGTGTAGGTGGGAGAGTCTTGTAGCCTGTCTGAAGTTCCAGAATTTGTTTTTGTCTTTTTGGGGGAACATGGAATATGCATTTTCCTGGGGATTCTGGTACTCTCAATTTCTTGGGGGACTCTAGATCTATTGGTGTAGATGGTGTTTTCAGTTGTTTATGTTTGGCCCTGTGAGAGCTGAGGGTGTTATGACTTAGTCCTTGCTGCTTAGGAGCCTTGATTCTATCTTGGCACCATCCCCCATCCTCACACCTCCCCCCATTACCATTGCATACACGCACATACATGCGCCATTTCTTAGCCTCCACTGTACTGTGTAACTCATCTAAACAATTTTTAAATGTTTATTCTTGAGAGAGCGAGGGAGATAGAGTGGGAGCAGGGGAAGGGACAGAGAAAGAGGGAGACACAGGATCTGGAGCAGGCTCCAGGCTCTGAGCTGTCAGCACAGAGCCCAACTCGGGACTTGAACTCACAAACCATGAAATCATGATCTGAGCCAAAATTAGACACTTAAATGACTAAGCCTCCCAGGTGCTCCTGTGTACAATATTAATATGGTATTTTATTTTGGTCTTTTCTTTTCCCTGTGTACTCATGTACACAGCATTACCCTTTTAGAGGGTAAACCCCTTGAGGACTTGCATCATTCTTGTCAACAGAGTTGTGAAGAGCACTTAGCACCAAGCTAAATGCTGCAAATTAGCACACCCTAATGGCAACGTTAGTGGTTGTAATTATGGCTCATTTGGAGACCATAGTTTGCTGACTCAGCCTTGGGAAAGGAAGCCCAGCTGTGTTCAACTTCTAGGAATAAAAACCATTCAAATGTAGTGAGCTTATGTGCACGAAAGCAAAGTCCTTTAAATTTTCACTATCTCAAAATTACTGCAGGAGCAGAATAATAAAACATTAATAATGGAATAATGTTGGTGACCTCTGATTCATCCCTAAGAGTGTTTAAGCAGTTTATGTAGCTCTGCTAGTACACTACCGAAATAGAGCCAGTGACCCTGTGACAGTTCCAGACGGGGACAAATTCGTCACTGTGTCTCCCCCCACTCCTCCCCAAGAACCATTAATTTCCCAGAGATTGCCTTGATTTTCAGATGTCTTGCTATAATTTCTCTCCTTTAACTTTAGAATACTAAGGTGTAAGATAAACCTGAATGAAATTGTTTGACTCTGGAGCTGCTTATCCAGTTTATGGAGCGGAAATGCTTCTGACATGCTTGTTGTAAGTCCAGCTGACACCAAATTAACCTCAATTAAGTAATTTCTCGTGTAATTATACACATGGATAGAGAGAATGCAAAGGATCAGAAATGTTTTGCTAGATGAGTGGAGTGTCCACTTCTCAAGCAGAATGGCTTTCAGTGACAAACCTTATTAGGTTTAGTTGGGGAAAGGAGGGCATGCAGGAAGGTTCCAAAGAAACAGTTCAGCTGAATAGAACCTAAGGCTGCCTCTGTCTAATGAGAAAGACCATGTTGTAGCCTAGTTGATGAATTCCATTTACTGTGACTTCCCTAATTAACCCAGTATGTATATCCCTGGCCCAGCCCCTTCACTGAGCCTTTAAGAATGACCTGGTTTTCCAGTTTGGGTTTCAGTAGACTTGAACCTTAATCATTAAGTAGAATCCGATAAATGCTTTGTCTGTTCCTTATCTGTAAAGCAGCCCTCTACATAGGCAAGGTAACCCTGCAGGTAGCCAGTGAGGGGAGGCAGGAGGCTAGCTAGGGAAAGCCTCAGTAGATTGAAAATTAGTGAGAAATGTGTACTGTGGAGGTCACTGGGCAGTTTCAGAACCAGGAGAGACACCATACAGGCTTAACAGCAAGCGTCCTTTAGCTGTGACTTGAGTTGGGGCTAATTTATATTTAGCACAGAACCCACTGGGTGTGTGCTCTGTACAGAGTGTTGACAGTCTCTTTATATGTTTTTAAACTTTAGAGACTCACCCCTAATTTATGAGAGACATGACTTGTATAGGATTTTTAGATGAAGTTTAACTTTTTGAACATCATTAAGGCCATGTGCAAGTACTCATTGTACTGGAACTCAGAAATAGATTTCTACCCTTTTAAAAGCTTTTATTCTAGCAAAAGCAAGATGAGCACATTTACTGTGGTATAGTGGAACAAGGATCAGAGAGTCAGAAAGCTTGAGTTTGAATCTTTGATCTGATGTGTGTGTGTGTGTGTGTGTGTGTGTGTGTGTGTGTGTGTCTGATTTAAGGCAGGTGATTTAATCTCTGAACTTCACTTCCCCCATCTATGAAATGGAGTTAATATCTACTTGCCAGAGTGGGAGGCTTGAGTAAGTGAAGAGGTTTAAAGAATACGGTCAACTATGAAGTATTACTGAAAGGCAAGTCAACAATCTTTTAGAAACAAAAAGCACTGCCTCAGATGGAAAGGTAATTGTCATCTTGGGTTTGCCATAACAAAGTCATTTTTAGCAGGGAGAAGAAATTTTGAGATCATTACTTGAAAAATTTAATTTTGAAGTCTGTAATTTATTAAAATACTTACAGCTCATATAGCAGCTTAATGAGGATTCTGTGATTCTTCGATGTGAGGGTGACCTGGCTGTGACATCTGTCACCCCATTGATCCCTTACCGCTCCTTGTGTGTCCTTCCCTAAGGTGCATTCTTGGTCTAAGAGGAGGACCTTCCTTGATAGGGGAGTATCTTTCTTGGGTCAAAAGTGTATGGGTAGCTGTATTCCCTTGCTAGAGCCTCCAAACAAGCTCGCAAAGTCTGTTTTGAGGAGAACGTGGGTAGTCAAGCTTGCAAGACTATAGACACAGCCAATGGAGGCTCTGCCTGTGGCAGTCTGTCTTTCCTTGGGGGAAGAAACATTCCGTGATCCTAAGGTCTGTTCCCTCCCGGTGCAGTTTGTGGCCTAGTGTCCTGAATGTTAAGAGGGAACCGTGCACTCTTTGCTTCTAGGGAATGATTAAAAACCCCAAAGCAATTGTTATTTCCCATCCAGAAACATTTCATAAAGAAAGGTTGATCACACAAAGAGATAAATGGCAGGAGGTCAGGGTGGTGGGGATGCCATATTTTGAAGGAAATTTGTATTTTTTAATCAAATTTTTTTATTTTAAAGAGTGTGAGCCAGGGAGACGGGCAGTGGGAGAAAGAGACTTTTTTTTTTAAATTTTTTTTTTATGTTTTATTTACTTCTAGGAGAGAGAGACAGCGTGAGCAGGGGAGGGTCAGAGAGAGAGGGAGTCACAGACCGAAAGAGGCTCCAGGCTCTGAGCTGGCAGTCAGCACAGAGCCCGATGCGGGGCTCGAACCCACGAACCGCGAGATCATGACCTAAGCGAAAGTCGGACGCTTAACCGACTAAGCCACCCAGGCGCCCCCAATTTTTTTTTTTAATGTTTTATTTATTTCTGAGAGAGAGAGAAAGACAGCGTGAGCAGGGGAGGGTCAGAGAGAGAGGGAGACACAGAATCTGAAACAGGCTCCAGGCTCTGAGCTGGCTGTCAGCACAGAGCCCGACGTGGGGCTCGAACCCACGGACCGTGAGATCATGACTGAGCCGAAGTCAGACGCTTAGCCCACTGAGCCACCCAGGCACCCCAGTGGGAGAAAGAGACTCTTAAGCAGACTCCGTGCTCAGTGCAGAGCCCAATGCAGGGCTCAGTCCCATGACCCTGGGATCATGACCTGAGCCAAAGTCAAGAGTGAGATGCTCAACTGACTGAGCCACCCAGGCACCTCTGAAATTTGTATTTTAAAAGCTCTTCCAAATGACATCAGTTCATATTGACAAATCACCATGGTTCAAGAATACTTTTTATCCCCATGAAAACTACTTCTGTATAATGGGACTCAAATCATTAAGCTACTCATGTCAGTGATGTTGGGCAAGCACGTAACTAGTTAGGCAAAATAGCTCATGGGATACAGCAGACCTGGAGGGGAGGATAATGGAAGATTGCCAGTCAAGGCATTTTTGGGTTTCAGTACAAAATCCAAAATTCTAATATTTAGAGGAAAAAACTATTAATTTAAATAAATACAGTGCCAGCAGTTCTTCCAATGTCCTTGAGAGTAAATGTGTTTTGGCAAGGTGCTGACATCCTTCAGTGTGTTTTCCCAAATGTTTTTTGTACAAATGGCCATATTGAAGGCACAGGAAAAAAAAAAAAAAAGGTTTGGTGAGCTGGATGCTGGATTTATAAGCCAAATAGTAGCTCCTTTTGAGATTAGGCTAACCCCAGGTTTTAGGGAAATGACTGGGGCTTTATATTCTTTCTCCATACCAGTTTTATTTACATCTCTGGATGTAGGGTGAGTTTTCTGAGTAGTTGATGTAATGTAGGCCTACTGTGATGTGAAGCACCGGGCTTCTTTATGTTCTCTTGTGTTATTTTTATTTCTTTGTTTTGTTTTTGGAAATATATTAGTAACTTATTCAAACAAATGAAAACTGTGTAACAACACTAAATTTTTGTAAGCACGTTGGAAAAAGTACATATTAATTACAGACTTCGTCTGTAATTTCAGGGGAATAATTAAAAGGAAACTATAGGACCGATAAGTGTATATCCAAAAGCTGCTCTGGATCATGACAATCTTGAGCAGAAAATGGAGAAAGGTGCATTTATTGACTGTCAAAAATGGGATTCCCTTATTGGGTGGATGACGGTATATGTGCTAGTCAACCAGATTTTGTTATTGTAAGGGAATAAATACAGCTCTTCAGTTGTGAAGATGTGTTAAAGAACACTCATTAGATAACTCTCAGCAACTGTCCATAGATTCGAATGTAGGTTCTCAAGTAAATACTAAATGAGCAGGAATGAAATTCATTGAGTTTCACATGTTAGCGACCTTATATTTAGAGGTACTAAGTATTTGCTATAAGCAGAACCGAGCATGGTTGGAGTTGTTAATGACCATAGGCATTTTAAATTTAGATAATTGGGTTGTATTATTAAAAAGTAAGTTTTCTTGATAGCCTGATGTATCTCCGGCATTACCTATTGTCATGCATAAGGTTGGATATAATAACTGGTTTCTCGATGGCTTATCAGTTTATTTTTTGGAGTATTTTGTGACTATTTTAGTCTTCAGCTGGGTTGTTGCTAAAGCCCTGTGGCAGTTGGCACATCTGATCCCTAGTGAAGTGATGGTAATTAAAAAAAAGAAAAAAGAAAGAAAAGAACTATACATAAACCATTTGATGGCACTAGAGATGTAAAATCCTTGTGAATTGTCACTTAGAAGTTGCTTGCAGATTAGAAAATTTGGGGGAATAATTAGAAACCTTGTGTTGATCTCTTTTATTAACAGATTTGTTGAGATTCAGTTTATCTACCGTAAAGTTTCTCCTGATAACTTTTTAAAAAAATGTTTATTGAGAGAGAGAGAGAGAGAGAGAGAGAGAGAGAGAGAGAGAATGAATGAATATGAATGAATCCCAAGTGGTCTCTGTTCTGTCACCATGGAGCCTGATGTGGGGCTCGATCTCATGAACCATGAGATGATGACCCGAGCCAAAATCAAGTCGGACACTTAACTGACTGAGCCATCATTGTGCCCCCGATCATTTTTAAATAAAGGGGAAATATATACAGATGTCTCACTATAAGTTTCTTCCCTTTATTTTGAAGCATTTTAAACAACAATAAAGTATATATTTTCACTAATGAGATCTTTTGGATAATAATGAGATGATCTTTAGAAAGGCTTTTCTATATCTGTAAGCAAGAAGACTTGAGTAGACCAGGAAGGATGCTATAGTTCCCTGTGCTGGAAATACAATGCTTGAACATGCTGGCCACTTGTCAGTGTTGTGAAATACTAAAATAAAAAACTCCATTGTGACATAACCAATAATCAGGCTAAAAGGAATTACTAGAAGAGCATCTTTTCAGGTTGTAGGTAGAAGAGACCCTGATAAGAATTGTTTTGATTTCATGATGACTGTTAGTTTTTCTTTTACTGCTGATTCATTTAAACGTGTGTGTGTGTGTGTGTGTGTATGGTCTTGTAGGTCTGGAAAAAGTGGTGAAACTGAGGAACAACATAATAAGTAGGATAAAGTCAGCACCTGTATAACTACTACTTGGGTCAAGAGCTAGAACCTTGTGGCCTCTTCAGGTTACTTGGAATTTCCCTTCCCCCACTTGGGTCCTATGTCATTTTTATTCCAATCGTCTCTTCCCTACCCCCTAGATATATAGGTATGTATCAGTAAGTAAAATCACCTATGTATATGTCTCTATTAAAGTTTAATTTTGCCTGTTTTGTAAATGCATGGAAATGAAGTCACATTCTTTTGGTCTTAACCTGAGGTTTATAAGATCCATCCATATAGGAGCATATGGTACAGTTCATTCTCATTGGAATATAGTAACCGTTATATGAGCATGATACATGCATTTATCCATTTTCTAGTTTGTGGGCATTTGGGTTTTACCCAGTTTTTTTTTTTTTTTAACTGCTGCTTATTCTTATGGTCGGTAATACCTGATACACATTGGCATGAGTTTCTCGAAGTGTGGTGCTTTCATCGATAGCATGAGTATAAAATTTGTTAGTAATGCAGATTCTCAGGCCCCATCCCAGATCTACATGCAAATACCACCTTGGAATATATATTATATGCTTATTTTAGTGACTGTGCTTTTGCTACAAATATTTCCAGGTCTTCTCATTTGGAACTGCCTCAGGAACCCATTAATGATCACATCTGTGCATATGTACTCCTGCAAAGATAACACTGACTCAAGCCTCTTAGCTGTTTACCCATTACTCATTTTTGACACAAGTTAGACCCAGTTTGAGTCAAGGTTTTGGTATTTTTGAAAAATAATGTTCAAAAGAAGTTATTTGCCAACATTGAAGATAGTCCAAAGAATATGCTGTAGACAGAAGACCTTCCCAAAGTGGACGTGAATACACATTGCGTGGAGCATCATTCTAGAATGAGAGCAGTGGAGCCCTACAGACATAGTGGTACAGACTCCATAGTAGGGCGGACATGGGCTCAAATCCACTGCTAACAACTGACTAGCTGTGTTGACTGAATTTCTCTATGCTACATTTTTCTTCTTTGCAAAGGGAAGATAATATTTACTCTAAAGATTCAAAACCATCAATATGTAAAGATGATCTGCAGGGTCACACTCTTAACCGTGGACGCATGTCAGCTGTGGATCAGCGGTATTAATCTGAGTGTGGAGGGTGGTCATGCCTTCGTAGCTCTCATGCTTTTTACTTTTGTGCTTCCTGCAGGAACGATTCCAGGTGAAGAATCCTCCCCATACGTACATTCAAAAGCTCAAAGGCTACCTGGATCCAGCTGTAACCAGGAAGGTAAGACGGATTTCTTTGCACTTTTCATGGTACCTTCCACATTGGTGAGTGGGCATCTCCTACACTGGAGGGGACTCTCCTTCCTCTGCATTATCGCCTCTGCTCGAGCCTCCAGCAAGGCAGCGTTGGGAGACAGGCACCATGAGGACTCAAAGAAGAAAGCCATCCTTCTCATGTAAGCATGTGTTAAAAAGTGTTTTCCTGAGGTGGGAATCACGTACCTTGGATGGTTATTGAGCCACTGCCATTTCAAATTACCCAAGGCAGTGAGTCCAGTCCAGAGGTGCTCAGGCCCCCATGAAAGCAGGCTTAGCAAAGGGAATACTTGTCTTTCATGCTTTGGTGCATTTCCAGAGGCCTTGAAAACTCACTGTGGCTTTGTCATCCCAGCTGTGCACTCACATCCTGTTGATGCTATTAGCAGCTTCCGGGCCTAACCCTGCCCCCGGCCCCAAGAAGGTAAGGAGAGAATAGCTGATTCCATTCTCAGCTGACTCCCTCCTTTTACAGACAAGCTGTGCTTTGTGTAGCCACACAATTGGTTTAAACCGATGCCTTGTGGTAAAGCCTGTAGCCTGGCACGGCCCCGCGGGCTTGGATTGGCCCTGGGGTGTCTCGGGGTAGAACTGTCCTCGCTCAAGATGGGTACAGGTACTCTTCACCCGATAGCACTGGTTTTTTGGTTGATCTTCCACAACTCCTGCTTTCAAGGCTGCAGCAAAAATAACTTGAGCTGAATTCCTTCTGTTATTTTAGTGTGTGACTCGTGAAAGAAGAAAGGCACACTTTTCCTAGCTGCCTGCTATTTCTAGGGCTCTTAGAATTCTTCTCAAATCTTTTTATCTTCTTCTACTCTCAACATCTCCACTGCCCCCCATCCAAAGAAATCAAGCAAATGAGAACAGCTTTTACTTCCTTTTGGAAGTTTCCTGACCTTTTATCCTGTGGCTAACATGAGACAAGCCGAAGAAATACAATCTAGGGGTGATGATGACCATGGACTATAGACCTGTGCTGTCAGGTAGACGCCGTATGTGACTTGACTGTGCTGCAGACTCCTGACAATGTACTTGTCAAACTATCATAATATCCCCCCCTTGCAAATAGGGCTCACACATGGTTCTTTTCTTTAAAGAGCCTCTGTCAGGCCCCCTCAATGAGTCTGTCCCCTCTTTCTTGTCTCCTTCCCCAAGGATATAGCAGCCTTCATCAGATGATAGAGTTATGTGAAGGCAGTGCCCTTCTCCCCCAACACAACCCCCAAAAAAAACCCAGGAGTTTTTTTGGCTGTTTCTTTTTATAAGGACGGCAAGATTGTATTTCATTATTATTAAAAAATTTTTTAATTTCTTTAATTTTTAGAGAGGGAGCGTGTGTGTGCATGCTGGTGGTGGAGGGGCAGAGAGAGAGGGAAGGGAGAGAGTCTCAAGCAGGCTCCACACCTCAGGCAGAGCCCAATGCAGGGCTCGATCTCCCAACCTGAGATCGAATCATGACTTGAGTCGAAATCAGGAGTCAGACGCTCAACTGACTGAGCCACTGAGGCACCCCAACAAGATTCTGTGTTAGAAATATTTTCAGAAATTCCCCAACGTGTAAACCCTCAGGCGGGGTGGCTCCAACCCCAGCATTAGGAACACTCCTATGTTGCTGAGTGAGGCAGAAACGTGGGTGTTTGTGCATAGAGTGAATGCTCCTCTCACACACAGCAAATTCCATCCCCAGTTACCTCAACATTTCTCAGATTCTTAGGAAAAAGCAGAGAATAAGAAAACTCCTTGAGAACACTTCTCTGAGTCCATCGGCAAGTTCTGTAAGGAAGAGATGCTTGGAGAGAAGGGGTGGCTTTCTTCTGGAATCTTTATTCCTGAGTTAAGCAACGATTGTAACACAAATAAGCTGCTTAGAAAGTGTTTTGCCTCCATGGCAAATAACTTCATAAAGGACAAAGTCGATGATATGATATCTGTGTGGGCTGACCTTCACTCCTCAAATCCCGGCCCCAGACCGTGTGTGTTCGCCCAAGTGGCCTGCTTCAGTTTGTGCCTTGCCTTTCAAGATCAGTCATTCTGCTGAGAAAAAGATAAAATGGATGTTGGATCAACCACCCCGGCTTTAGTAAGATTTCTGTCAGGAGCGGGCAGTAGGAAATGATCTTTTCCACTCAGTATAACTGTCATGCTTAGAGCCTAGAAAGGAAATTTTGCTTGGAATAAGGCATGGCTTGTAGTTAGAACAGGTATAAGATTCTTAGCTGTGCTGCAGTGAGGAAAAGGGAAGGTTTCAAAGCAGGACTTTCAATTTTATGTTAGCCAAACAGTCTAGTCTGAGTCATCTTCTCTAACCTGTGTCTGGAGGTCTTACGCACTTTAATTCATTTTTATCTTTCGTTCACACTGAACAAAAGGACCTAATTCTATATCTCTGTGACCAGGACTTTCCAAACCAGCCTCCTCATGGAGTACCAGGCAGTGCTGGTGTGTGATTTGGGGAGGTGTGCTCATACCTCGTGTGGAAAAAGACTACCCACCATGAAGAAAGGAGCGTGGTTCTCTGCAGGCTGTGCGGTTGTGAAATGAGACCTATTGCATAGATTTCCAGGGCTCCCCTGGGCTCTCATCCTGGGGCCTGCCCATAGTGGAGAGGGCCAGGGGAATGTTTCCCACTGCTCACTGATGGCACCTGGCTCCTTGTTGCGCCTCTCCACAGCGTGTGGTTTTCCTTTGCAGTGTTTTGAAGCATTCAAAATACATTGTCGCAGTACAGAGCGCTAGCAATCATTGTGTGTGTGTTAGACAGGTGGGTGGCGAGACTTGGCCGTGGTCCCAAGTCCCACTGACAGTTAAACACTTCTCGAGAGAACATAATATAGGGACAAAGTCGGTTTGGTTTCTCTGTTCTCATGTAGTTGCAGAAGTGTAGTGCCTACCATAGTACATGCCTGAGACATATTATCTGCTACTGTGGTCATTCCTGGTGTCTCATAGTGTTTTGATTGAGTTTCTCTATTTCGATATATGCCTCTTAGTCCTTCAGCAGATCCTCTTTTATACTCTATTGTGTCCTCACTGCTACACTAGGTGCCCTTGTGGCTGATGATGAGGTTTCGTTGAGGGCCAGCGAAGGCCACAGGGAATGAGTCAGAACTGTGCATAAAACATAGTTGGGAACGCTGAGTTGCTTTCTAAATGCCACATATGCAGGTAGTCCAAGACCTGTGACTCTGACACTCTGACATGGGAACTGCTCTCCGGAGCAGCCAGTGTGGCTGGGAATGGGATCCCTTGCTGTGTGGCCGGAGGCTCTGCCTCATCAGTGGTCCTCGTTGCTGGAAAGCTTTCCAGGAGACACCGGGTTTGGATGTCCCTCCAAATGATACATGAGTCTTCTGTCATTTCTTAGGCCTTTCTTGACAAATGGGGGGAGTGGCTCTTTTTTCATTGCTTTGGGGATGCTTTAATTTCATCTGTCTTACTATACCCGGATTCTAAACACCAAGAAGGTCTTTGGAGTTCTTTAAGAATGACAGTCAGGGGAAAGCAGTCAGACTGTTTACTTCCTTGGGCCCCTGGTGAGAAGCAGTTGGCAGAGCGGAGAAGAAGGTAACAGGAGTCCACCCACGCTGAGCAGGGCTCTGTGTTCACTGGGACACCAGGTCCTGCCTGTGGCATGGCGGGGCCTGGGTCTGCCCACTGCACATCCTCCCTTTCCAGCCTTCCTCCTTTCCTTCCTGTCCTTGGATGCCTTTGTCTGTGGAGCTGGATGAGCTTATTTCCACCACAGTTGTGGCACCAGAGGAGAAGGGTCCCTAATATCCCGAGCTAGAATTTTCACAGCCTTTTCTTGAAAACAGTGTAACATGCGGGTGGTTTGGGTTTGCAGCACAGAGAGCATAGACTCTTCTTAAAAAGGCGTGGTACATCAAATACTTCCAGAGTGGCCTATGACTTCAGTTACTGTAAATAAATGTTTCTGTAGGAAATTGTGTTCCTGACGGTGGATGTGCATTGCAACTCAGTGCTACATGGGGATTATTTAGAGCTAAGAGGATAAAGAAACATACATTCACTAGCAGAGAGTGGTTCACTGAAGAAAGAAAGACGTGAGGGGGTTCTAGAAGAATTGGTAGGATTTTGATTGGGCCAAGGGGTAAGGAAGGCCTTCCAAAAGTAGGAGGGATCTTACAAATGGGGGCTTATGGGTCGAGGTATCTCTGAATGGTGATTTTGGGGAAATGTTAGGCCCTGCAGAAAATAACAAACATAGCAGTCTTGAGATGGCTGCCTTAGAAAGACCACCTTGCAAGGGTGGCTCTTGGTTGACACCTGGGGACTTGAATTTCAGGAGAGTTCGTAACTTTTCCCTGATAAGAACGATTCACTGCCCCTAAGATGTTCATGCTAACAATAGGGTTGATGCTGAAAGCCTTCTTTTCTCTTTCTGGGAGTCTGAACTTTTAGTATGTGCTAGGCAGAGAATGCCTAAGTGACTGGCCCCCAGTACAAATGCTGGGGACTGAGTCTCTAATGAGCTTTCCTGGTGGACAGCATTTCACAAATACTATCATTTGTGACTCCTTTGGGAGAAGACTATTAGAAACTTGTATCTGTTTTCTTCTGGACTTCACCCCGTGCCCTTTTCCCTTTGCTTAGTGGGCCTTGTATCCTTATGCTGTAGTAAATCTTAGACATAGGGCAACTGTATGCTGAGTCTTCGAAGGGAGTCTGAGCAAATGATTGAAATTTGGGGGAGGGGCGCTTAAGAATCCCCACCACTTAGGTATTTTGATAAATATTGTAGGGTATAGGGAAAATAATCTACCTACTCAAAGACACCTTGTATGTGAAGTAAGTTTTTATAGTTCTTGTGCAAAAGCTAATTTTCATGATGAGAACAATTTGTGTGCTTTGCAGTAAGAAATGTGATAGAAGCCCCCTTTGAAAGCAGAGGTGTTTTGATATTGTGTTAAATGAGTGGCAGTTATAGCAGGTGATAAAACCCGTTTTGTGAGATGATGTGTTCTTGAATTATAGAAATTCAGACGGCGTGTTCAAGAATCCACACAAGTGCTAAGAGAACTGGAAATTTCTTTAAGAACCAACCATATTGGGTAAGTGAGCCCATTTAACATTTTCCCTTTAAGGCTTTTGGACGCTTCACCAAATGGCTGAGTCTTATCCAAAGAATTCAACTTCTTTGCTAATCATTACAAAATAAGAGACTGAGGTTTAGATGGGTGGGACGTTTATTAGTACTTGAATTGCTATCAGTAGAAGCAGGACAGACAGTCTTTGATTTGGGATATTTACAACAATCCTAAAATGCTTTGCTTGGATGCAGTGATAGTGCTTGGTCTCCCATGTGTGTAACAATTCCTGGCAAATCAGGAACTCAGAGCAAGTAATGTATCCTGGGATACTGGGGCATCTCTCCGTGGTCACCGGAAGTCTCGCAGCTGGTTAGCTGAAGCCGCTTCATTGTCCTTTCCTCAGCTCCAGAAGGGCCGAGAAGCTGGAATGATGGCATCTGACACCCCTCATTGCACTTAGGTGTTCTGAGTGTCTTCTTCCTGCATCCCCAAACTTCAGGACCAAGAGTGTAAATCCACTCCAGAAAATAAAGTTGGGAAAATCTCAGTGCTCAGCATTTCTGAGAGTTTTGCATGCAACTTGCTTCTAGGAAGTACAACTCCATTACATTCTCCCTTACTCCTAGAAGGACATAATTGTACAGTACCTTAGAATGAGATGGTTCATCTCCAAGGCAGAATGATATCAGGTATCCTATTTTACAGCTTTAGATCTTCCTGATGTACCTGTTGAACATCCAGCAAATTATGTAGCCCTTCTGTGTTTTGATTCTTTGAATTTTACAGTGAGAAGACTGTAGACTTTAGATCTTTCAGAACTTTTTCCTGTGACCTGCTTTGCGGGTCTGTTGGAAATGAAGTTTTGCACATGTATGTTACATTATAGTTTTGCAGGTTATTACATAAAATAAATACACTCCAGCAATAATAGTTCTACGTCAGACAGTGCTTGGTATAAGCCATTCACGTGGTTCATTTCCACAGTTACTTCACTGCTTTTTAAAAAAATATATATTTTATTTCTGAGAGAGAGAGAGAGACAGTGTGAGCGGGTGAGGGTCAGAGAGAGAGGGAGACACAGAATCTGAAGCAGGCTCCAGGCTCTGAGCTAGCTGTCAGCACAGAGCTCGACACGGGGCTTGAACCCACGAACCGTGAGATCATGACCTGAGCCGAAGTCAGACGCTTAATTGACTGAGCCACCTGGGCGCCCCTCCAGAGTTACTTCAGAATAAGCTTTTTTAAATTGCAGATATGCGAGGTTGAGTTATAGGTGATGGAGCGTGGGTGAGAATGTTCATTTCCTAAAGGATAACTGCACATTTGTCACCTTGAGAATGAAGTATTTAGAAAATGATCTGATTTCTCAAGCTGATAATCACTTTGTCCAGGAAAATGGGCTGTCAGGCAGTGGATCATAGAATCATGCTATTAGAACTGGAAGAGACCTTGAGGATTACCTAGTTCTTCATTTTACAGATGGAAAAACATTCAGGACCTGAGAAGGTGAGTAACTCCTAGAAAGTCTATAGCTGTACAGCCAGGTGCTGTGGTTCAAAATGCTGTGTTCTTTTTCTTATATAGTCTAATCTGACAGCTCTTTCCCTGAAAGGAGGTAAGGTAATCAGGGCCCTGGGATCAAAGCAGTGAGGCTTGTCTGTTGGGGGTGAAAGTGGTGGTGATTTAATACAGTTGGGCATCCAAGCTTAGGAAATTCAGATACTTGCCAGTATTTGCGGATCAGGAACCAGATTCCATTTGGTAAGGTCTGACCCTGTACTGTTGGCACTTCTTCTTGACTGACAGTGGTAAAGTGAACTGCAGCCAGGGTTTCTACAAATGGTCAAAGAGCGTTTCTTTCAAGCATTGCTGAAATAATGTGAAATTGACCATCAAATACCAAAGCAAGACAATCCTTTCTGATACAAAGCTGGCTGAATAGAAGAGCCCTGGTTGGGCTGGAGCCAGTGCAAATCTGCAAGCAATCTGAGTAGTTTGCTGTTTGGGATACTATAGGCACGTTGGAAAGATTCTTAGATTTCTTTCATCTTTAGCATCTGAAATTTCCCTTTGTCTACCACCTATTGTGTGAGACTTTCTGGAAGCTTTGGCTTTAGCATCAGAAAAATCCATGGGGGCACATTGTCTGGTTGTGCACAACCACTTATTGGCCTCGCTTTAGGTAGAATGAAGCCACACCCCAGGGCTTTGAGCTATCTTGACTGTCCTCAAAACCCAAACTTGAACTGGACTCTTCATTATGGAAACTTAACTGGCTTGACCTCATTTGACTGGGAAATCTTCTGGAGAATTACTCAGTAATGTGAAAATCACCAATTATTACAGCAAGGAATTCTTGGAATGCAACGTGCTGTATAAAGGATTCATAGATTTCATTGCACTTTATTGAGGTACCATAATAGAACGATAATTGGGTGTCTATTGTCTTAGGGAAGGAGAAATCTTGCTTTAGACTTTTGGCATGCCCTGATTAGTTATTAAATAAGTTACTTAGATAAGTTGCATAAGCTCTTTGTCCTTACTCTGTGACCTTAAGTTAACTTGTTATCTATAAAATGAGGATAATAACATTTACCAGTATGAATGTTGTAAGGTTAAACGAGATAACTTATAAAAGACCTAATATAGGGCCTAATACATAATAATTAGTCAAAATATGATAGCTATTATTATTGGGCTTATTTAAAATAATGTTTAATAATAATTCAATAATATTATAGTCTCTAAGGAATTCCATACAGAGATTGTTACTTTCTCTTTCTAAAATGACCCTGACACCTAGGAGATTGTGATTCCCAGAAATTAAAAGAAAGAATTCTATTTGAAATCTACTTGTCTTGTAAAGGTTATTCCTGGCACATGCTTGTGTTTTAAGCTTAAAGTCTGGGACTTTGCTGAGATAACATTCTAACGTCCAGCTTTGTCCAGCAGAGGGTTTGTTCTGAGTCGTGATATAAGCCTAAAACTATAAATGGAAGCAGTCTTCTGAGAAAGAAAATTAATTTTTTTTGAGCCAAACTGAAGGAAGAATTGGACTAGAAATAATCTCATTCACTTACTCTTAGGAACCATAATAATAGAGAAGAATTGGATTATGCCTTATCCAAGCCCTTGAAATGACTCAAAGTACCCTCGAAGGGAGCCAAGTACTGTGAGGACACATTGGCTATGCAGTGTCAGTAGGCCAGATATCTGTTGTGATATTTTGGATGTCAGGGTGATAAGATTCAAGTGGTGGTGGTGGTGGTGAGCTGGGTAGGCTTTTGGGCTAGCACTGAGGTATAGGTTCATTCTCTGCAGATACTTTATTGTAACAAAATTCTCCATTATGAGAGAAAATGACTTTTCATCCTGAGTGCATGAACATAGATGTTCTGAAAGACGCTCAATTCACTTTATTACATAGGAGCTGAGAGAATGGGCATAGGGAGAAGGTTTATGGAAAGAGGAAGGGGCCCAGGAACTGCTCGGCGAAGGTGTTTTCTCCTGTAGTTCCCACCATCTTGGTGAATAGGGCCGGCTGGGCCAGGCCAACCAAAAGAGAAGAATAACTAAGTCTGGTTTTAACAGGTGTACAGCTGATGTGGGGTGTGTGTGTATGTCAAGCTACCCTAGGATGAATTCATTCTTAGGTGTTGATGATTGGAAATCTTCAAGATTGTGATCTTGTCACTTATTAAATATGTTCATTGTGTTATTTATTTCTGACAAAAATCTTTTTAATATTGCTCTCTCTGAGCCCCTGTTTATAGATGATGAAAGGGAGAGCCAGTTATTAATTATCTTGCTTCAGTCCACACAACTGAGAAGCACTGAGATTGGAACGGGATACCAAGCCCATTATCTAAACCAGCAGTTCCTAAACTTCTGTGATTTCAGGGCTCCTTTACTCTCAAATTATTTTGAACCTTAATAAGCTTTTGTTTATGTGGGTTTTCTCTCAATGTTTACCATATTGGAAATTTAAACTGATAAATTTGCACTTTGCTTATTAATAAAATTTAGCATTTATTTTAAAGTAAATCTTTAATAAACGTGTAAATACAAAATAGTAAACATAACACAGATAAGGTATTTTGTGAAAAATAGCTATTTTCCAAAGCAAGAAGGAAAAAAAACAGTGACAAGAACGACATTGATTTACATTTTATAAATTTCTTTAATGTCTGGTTAATAGAAAGCAGCTGGATTCTGACGACTTTGCATGTGACTTGTGGTAATCTGTTGTATAAGTATGTGAAGATGTACGTGAAAAAAAAAACTAGCCTTACGCACATGTACGCAATTGAAAAAAGGAGTTTGTAAATAACCTTCAGATAATTCTGGACATTCTTTCATAGTACACCATCCTCCAAGGAGTGGTAATTTCTTAGTTACTTGCAATGTAGAATCTGAAAGCATATCAGTGAGCTTTTGTACTTTGTTAAACTAAAACTCACTATGCTTTTTTCCCCCTTAATGTTAATTTTTGAAAGAGATAGCACGAGTGGGGGAGGGGCGAAAAGAAAAGGAGAAGGATCCGAAGTGGGCTTTCCACAGACAGCAGTGAGACTGATCTGGGGCAACCTGCACTCAGGAATTGTGAGATCATGACCTGACCTGAACTCAGATGCTCAACTGACTGAGCCACCCAGGTGACCCCACTCTGCTGTACTGACTATTGAATGGGTCTTTCTACCCAGGTGTAATTTGGATAACATCATGAATTGGTTATTTGGAAAATCTGGTTTCACTGAGTTATTCTGATATTTCAAAAATTGAGACATTTTATTCTACAGTACAAAAATAGTCACATGAATTAATAATTATCAGTGTTGTCTGAATATACTTGAAGTATTGGGACGTTGTCAAGTTCATGCTGGGGAATACAAATGTTCCAAAATTTGTTTTTTTTTTTTGTTTGAATCCTGAAATTTTATGATGGACAACAAATACTGTCAGTTGTTTTCCTTGAAATGATACGCTCATTTCATTCACTTTTGAGGAAAAGTCTGCCAAATACCAAAGACAGAATAACTGTACTTGTTAGTCACTTTACTTTTCATGAAAAAAACAAAAAACAACGAGCAACTTGTTTAGTTGTGACTCACAAAACTACACAGGTGCTTTCCCTGGAGACAACCGTGGTACTTAGGGAGGCCGTAGAAGAGACAGCTTTATGTGGGCTTTCCATTTTGATAGGTAGAAAATTAAAAAGATACATGGGGCACCTGAGTGGCTCAGTCAGTTAAGCCCTTGGCTCAGGGCATGATCTCATGGTTCATGGGTTTGAGCCCCACATCAGACAAGTGCTTACAGTTTGGAGCCTGGAGCCTGCTTCAGATTCTGTCTGTCTCTCTCTCTGTCCCTCCCCTGCTTGCACTCTGTCTCTGGCCCTCTCTCAAATATAAACATGAAAAAACAATTACAAAAAAATGAAAAAGATATGAACTCAAGGGATAAGCGTTAATAAAATCAGTATTTTTTTTTTTTTATTGCTTCCTTAAGGATAGTGTAAAGTAAAGCTGACTTTTTTCCTCTCCCAAGTGCTCTGGGTGAAGAACACAATAAATGTATTTTCTGCCAGCAGAAATTTTCTCCACTATTTTTTTTTTTTTTTTTTTTGATGCTCCCAGTGCTGGTGTCAGCACTGTGGAAAGCAGGAAAGCAACTACTATCATAATATTTTTATGAAAACAGCTTTAACTTCCCAAACCCCTCAGAGGGTCTCAGGGACCCCTAGTAGTGTGTGGGCTGCACTAAGAACCAGTTTGTGACACTGTCTTGAAGAATAGATTTGGTAGCTGATGGTTAGTCTGAGTGATGCTTACCTTCTTTTTCTTGCTGCTCGTGATTGTTTCCCATGATTTTTCAGCACCTGTGGTTTCTGCCATTTATTAGGAGCACCTCTCTAAGGAGGCGGGCAGAGGGAAACCACTGTCCCTTATCTTGGGTCTTATTTGTTTGGTATTAGAAATTTGGAGCCAATCAGAGGACCCCCTCAGACATAATTTGAATCGATCTTCGGCACGGCGTATTATAGTAAAAATGGCAAAATACAAGGACAAAGAGAGAATTTTGAAAGCAGCTAGGGAGAAAAGGGCCCTAATATACAAAGGGAAACCTATCAGAGTGGTGACAGACCTATCTACTGAAACTTGGCAGGCTAGAAAGGAATGGCAGGAAATCTTCAATGTGATGAACAGTAAAAATATGCAGCCAAGAATCCTCTATCCAGCAAGCCTGTCATTCAAAATAGAAGGAGAGATAAAAACCTTTCCAAATAAACAGAAATTGAAAGAATTTGTCACCACGAAGCCAGCCCTACAAGAAATCCTGAGGGGGATGCTCTGAAGGAAAGGTTGCAAGGAACAAAGATACCAGAGACACCACCACAAACATGAACCCTACAAAAGATACAAAGACTCTAAACCCACATATTTCAATAATAACACTGAATGTAAATGGGCTGAATGCTCCAATCAAAAGACATAGGGTAGCAGAATGGATTAAGAAACAAAATCCATCAATATGCTGTCTACAAGAAACTCATTTTAGACGGGAAGATACCTTCAGATTAAAAGTAAGGGGATGGAGAAATATATATCATGCTACAGGAAATCAAAAGAAAGCCGGAGTAGCGATACTTATATCAGACAAACTGGACTTTAAATTAAAGACAATCACAAGAGATGAAGAAGGGCACTACATAATAATTACAGGGTCCATCCATCAGGAAGAACTAACAATCATAAATGTCTACGCACCGAATATGGGAGCACCTAAATATCTAAAACAATTAATCACAAACAGAAACAAGCTTATAGATAAGAATGTGCTAATAGCAGGGGACTTTAATACTCCGCTTACAGCAATGGATAGGTCAACCAGACAGAAAATCACTAAAGAAATAATGGACTTGAAAGACACATTGGACCAGATGGATCTGACGGATATATTTAGAACTTTACATCCTGAGGCCAGGGAATTTACTTTCTTCTCAAGTGCGCATGGCACATTCTCCAAGATAGATCACATACTGGGACATAAAGCAGCCCTCAATAAATATAAAAGAATAGAGATCATACCATGCACACTGTCAGATCACAATGCTTTGAAACTTGAAATCAATTACAGGAAGAAGTCTGGAAAACCGCCAAAAACATGGAGGTTAAAGAACACCCTTCTAAAGAATGAATGGGCCAATCAGGCAATTAGAGAGGAAATTAAAAAATATATGGAAACAAATGAAAATGAAAACACAACAATTCAAAATCTATGGGATGCGGCCAAGGCAGTCCTAAGAGGAAAGTACATTGCTCTCCAGGCCTATTTCAAGAGATTAGAAAAAGCACAAGTCCAAAATCTAACAGCTCACCTAAAGGAGCTAGAGGCAGAGCAACAAGAACGCCCTAAACCCAGTAGAAGAAGAGAAATAGTAAAAATTAGAGCAGAAATAAACAACATAGAGACCAAAGAAACAATTGAACAGATCAATGAAACCAAGAGTTGGTTTTTTGAAAAAGTAAACAAAATTGACAAACCTCTAGCCAGGCTTATCAAAAAGAAAAGAGAGAGCACCCAAATAGACAAAATTATGAATGAAAATGGACTTATTACAACCAACCCCTCAGAAATACAAGCAATTATCAGGGAATACTATGAAAAATTATATGCCAACAAATTGGACAACTTAGAAGAAATGGACAAATTCCTAAACACACACTCACTACCAAAATTCACACGGGAAGAAATAGAAAACCTGAACAGACCCATAACGAGTGAAGAAATCGAATCAGTGATCAAAAATCTCCCAACAAATAAGAGCCCTGGACCTGATGGTTTCCCTGGGGAATTCTACCAGACATTTAAAACAGAATTAATCCCAATTCTTCTCAAGCTATTCCAAAAAATAGAAGTCGAAGGAAAACTCCCGGACTCATTTTATGAAGCCAGCATCACTCTGATTCCCAAGCCAGACAGAGATCCAACAAAAAAAGAGAACTATAGGCCAATATCCTTGATGAATACGGATGCAAAAATTCTCAACAAGATCCTTGCAAATCGAATCCAGCAGCATATCAAAAGAATCATCCACCAAGATCAAGTGGGATTCATTCCTGGGTTACAGGGCTGGTTCAACATTCGCAAATCAATCAATGTGATCCATCATATCAATAAAAGAAAAGATAAAAACCATATGATCCTGTCAATAGATGCAGAAAAAGCATTTGACAAAATACAGCATCCCTTCTTAATAAAGACTCTCGAGAAAGTTGGGATAGAAGGAACCTACTTAAACATCATCAAAGCCATCTATGAGAAGCCTTCAGCTAACATCATCCTCAACGGGGAAAAACTGAGAGCTTTCCCCCTGAGATCAGGAACACGACAGGGATGTCCACTCTCACCACTGTTGTTTAACATAGTGCTGGAAGTCCTAGCATCAGCCATCAGACAACAAAAGGAAATCAAAGGCATCAGAATTGGCAAAGAGGAAGTCAAACTTTCACTCTTCGCAGATGACATGATACTCTACATAGAAAACCCGACAGACTCCACCAGAAGCCTACTAGAACTGATCCAAGAATTCAGCCAAGTTGCAGGGTACAAAATCAACGTACAGAAATCGGTTGCATTTTTATACACCAATAATGAAGCAACAGAAAGAGAAATCAAGAAACTGATCCCATTCACAATTGCACAAAAAACCATAAAATACCTCGGAATAAACCTAACCAAGGATACAAGAGATCTGTATGATGAAAACTATAGAAAACTTATGAAGGAAATTGAAGAAGACACAAAGAAATGGAAAAACATTCCATGCTCATGGATAGGAAGAATAAATATAGTTAAGATGTCATTACTACCTAAAGCACTCTACACATTCAATGCAATTCCAATCAAAATTGCACCAGCATACTTCTCAAAACTAGAACAAACTATCCAAAAATTTGTATGGAACCACAAAAGACCCCGAATAGCCAAAGTAATACTGAAAAATAAAACCAAAACGGGAGGTATCACCATCCCAGACTTCAGCCTCTACTACAAAGCTGTCATCCTCAAGACAGTATGGTATTGGCACAAAAACAGACACATAGACCAATGGAACAGAATTGAGAACTCAGAAGTGGACCCAAAAGTATACAGCCAACTGATCTTTGACAAAGCAGGAAAGAATATCCAATGGAAAAAAGACAGCCTTTTTAACAGATGGTGTTGGGAGAACTGGACAGCAACATGCAGAAGAATGAAACTAGATCATTTTCTCACACCATGCACAAAAATCAACTCAAAATGGATAAAGGACCTGAACGTGAGACAGGAAACTATCAACACCCTAGAGGAGAAAGCAGGAAACAACCTCCTTGACCTCCACCGCAGCAACTTCTTACTTGACACATCCCCAAAAGCAAGGGAATCAAGAGCAAAAATAAACTGTTGGGACCTCATCAAGATTAAAAGCTTCTGCACAGCCAAGGAAACAACCCAGAAAATTAATAGGCAACCAACGGAATGGGAAAAGATAGTTGCAAATGACATATCAGATAAAGGGTTAATATCCAGAATCTATAAGGAACTCACCAAACTACACGCCCGAAAAACAAACAACCCAGTGAAGAAATGGGCAGAAGATATGAACAGACACTTCTCCAAAGAGGACATCCAGATGGCCAACAGACACATGAAACGATGCTCAGCATCCCTCCTCATCAGGGAAATACAAATCAAAACCACACTGAGATACCACCTCACGCCAGTCAGAGTGGCTAAAATGAGCAAAACAGAGAACTCTAGATGCTGGCAAGGATGTGGAGAAACGGGCACCCTCCTCCACTGTTGGTGGGAATGTAAACTGGTGCAGCCCCTCTGGAAAACAGTGTGGAGGTTCCTCAGGATAATAACAATAGAACTCCTCTATGACCCAGCAATAGCACTGCTAGGAATTTACCCCAGGGATACAGAAATGCTGATGCATAGGTCACATGCACCCCAATGTTCATAGCAGCACTCTCAACAATAGCCAAAACATGGAAAGAGTCTAAGTGTCCATCAACGGACAAATGGATCAAGAAGATGTGGTTTATCTATATGATGGAATACTACATGGCAATGAGAAACAATGACATCTGGCCATGTGTAGCAACATGGATGGGCCTTGAGGGTGTTTTGCTTAGCGAAATAAGTCAGGCAGAGAAGGACAAATCTATGTTTGCATGTATAGGAGGATTGGGAGGAACTTAACGGAGGACCATGGGGGAGAAGATGGGGAGAAATGGTGGGGGAAAGGGAGAGAGGCAAACCATGAGAGACTCTTGAATGCTGAGAACAAACTGAGGACTCATGGGTGTGTGGGCGGGTGGGGGGTTGTGTGTGATGGGCACGGAGGAGGGCACTTGTGGGGATGAGCACTGGGTGTTATATGGAAACCAACTTGACAATAAACCATTTGTTAAAAAAAAAAAAAGAAAAGAAAGAAATTTGGAGCCAAAAAGGCCCCTTGAGATTTCATTTTCTGGATCAGAACAATAAGTTTCTAAAGCCAGGCGGGTGGAGTGATGGGGTGAGGAGGGTGGAGGCATAGAGAAACCGGCAACTCTGAAACAGAGCTTTGACCTGTCTGTGATAAAACAGTAAATGTTGATGTCCACACTGAGATTCCTTCCTTGAATAGGATTTTTTTTCAGAGCTATTTTTCCTTATCATGGTCTCTTCCAGCTCCTAAGCAGCTGGTTTGGAATTTGCCTAATTCAAATTTGTAACATATGGTAATTACACTGAATCTATGGCGTACTCAGTAAGTGATGCATGCTGTCGGAGTCAGAAATAATTCTAGTTTACAGAACCTATAATCATCCAATTGGAAACGGTGTGCATATTGGCAATATGTAAAAAAAAACCAAAACAACAACAACTATATAATGTGCACAGAAGTGAAAAATGGAAGGAACCTAAATTTATGATATGTCATTGCAGGATCACGTACATGAATCTGCAGAAAGGGGCTTCCATTTTTTATGCCTTTAGGTTAAAGATACTGCTTTGAAATTTGCCCATTTTTCATCTTTAGCCATTTTCTTTATCTATATTGTTTCCTCTCCCCAAAGTTCACTCTCACCTCTGTTCTCTCTTCCATGGAATATCCCAAGTGTGGAGGGGACAGGAATTGATAAGAGAAGGGAAAAAGTGAGGACCATTTGGTTTTTCCCCCTGTAAATGCATAGACTTTCTGCTGAAATGACTTTGCTAACTTGGTACCATTTGCCAAAGGGGATAAGGAGGTCAATCATGGTGGATTAAAATTTTTTTTAATTAGGTTTATTTATTTATTTTGAGGGAAGGAGGGAGGGAATGAACACATGCGCACACACAGGGAAGGGGCAGAGAGAAGGAGAGACAGAATCCCAAGCAGACTCCGTACCATCAGCGCAGAGCCTGATGCAGGGCCTCAACTCCTGAACTGTGGGGTCACGACCTGAGCCAAGATCAAGAGTCTACTGCACTCCCATGCGCCCCCACTGTGGTGGATTTTTTTCTTCTTTCCTAAATCACCTAGGGGTGTCTGGGCCAGATCAAAGACCCAGGGAAGATCTTAGGGCTTAGAAAAAGAGATTAACCTTATGAAATTAAACCTCTCAGAGGCAGGAATTGTTAAACTCTCGCCGACTTCGTAGGAACTGTGCAGTTTGTTCTTGCCTTTCACTTTGAAAATGGTTTTTAAGGCACTTACGCTCAAAGTCAGCAACTGGGGCTGGAGGAATCCCTAATAGCACTGGATTAAAGAAAGAGAAGCTAGCTAAATAGTCTTTATTCCTGCATCAAAATATGTACGTATTAGAACTTTCAGTCAAGAGAATTGTGGCTCTGGTCGTACTTGGCTATTTCCTTCTCTCCCTCCCTTTATTTTTATTTTATTTTAAAATGTTCTTATCTGTGAGTCATTTGCCTCCCATCTAGTTTGTGGCTAAACTCCCTGAGTTGGAAGTGCTGGTGGTTAACACAGTGACAGGTCCACATGGTGTCCTGGACCATGTCTACTCTTGAGAGGCTATGTCTGGAAAACCCACCAGAAGGAACTACAGTAGTCGTCCTTCTCAGCTTCTAAACTGGAGTGTTTTTGGGGCGCCTGGGTGGCTTAGTCGGTTAAGCGTCCGACTTTCGCTTAGGTCATGATCTCGCGGTTCGTGGGTTCGAGCCCTGCGTTGGGCTCTGTGCTGACTGCCAGCTCAGAGCCTGGAGCCTGTTTCAATCTGTGACTCCCTCTCTCTCTGACCCTCCCCTGCTCACGCTGTCTCTCTCTCTCCTAGAAATAAATAAAACATTAAAAAAAAAATTTTAACTGGAGTGTTTTTATGAGCCACTGAGATTGCTCTGACACATGTGGAGTTTATGGTGACTCTTTTTTTTCTTTAATGTTTGTTTATTTTTGAGAGAGAGAGAGAGAGAGAAGGATGGGGAGAGAGAACAAACAGGGAAGGGGCAGAGAGAGAGACACACACACAGAATCCAAAGCAGGCTCCAGGCTCTGAGCTGTCAGCACAGAGCTCAACGCGGGGCTCGAACCCAGAAACCATGAGATCATTACCTGAGCCAAAGTTGGATGCTCAACCTACTGAGCCACCTAGGTGCACTGTATGGTGACTCTTCATTCTAAAATGAAGACCTCCATGCCTAGCCCCTGAGATTCCTGCTGCATGCCTGCCATTGAAGGCCAGTTTCAGTCACCCAGCCAAAACCCACAGGCCAGGCCACTGGAGAGGCCTCAGGGAAGCTAAGAGCTTGGGTTTCTAGAGTCAGGTAGTCAATGGATTTCCGTAGTGAGTGCCTGCCTTTCTTTAGTGTCCTACCAGTTATAAAGAGAAAATTTATTGACTATTTCTAGGTTTCTAATTATTTCCTCTGAAAAATCTGCAATGTCTCATGAGATCTAGCTGTAAAAGGAGAATAATTACATCAACTGAAAGTATCCAGAGGCAGAAGCCAGGAGACGCTCTTATGTGCTGGTTTTGAAGAAAAGCTTCAGCCTGACCGGTGATGAGCTCTTTTAGTTTTTGTCAACTCTTAAGGGGCCCAATGGGTGGTGTTCTTTTACTTGCCTCTCTAGGTGTCTTTTTAATATTATTTGCTTGTATGTGGCTGTGTTAGGTGCGTACCTTCTGTGATAGCTGGCCTGGGGCACTTGGGAGAAAATACGAGATAAGCTGTCTGCTTTTTCTGCCTTGATGCCTCCTGGTCTGCAGACCTGAGTTTACATCATGGAGATGATAGGAATACAAGAGAGAATGAGCTAGAGGATAAAGGAAAAAAAGGCCCCAAATAAATTTAAAAACAGGCATTAGGGAGTCCGTCAAATTTCTTTTCTTCACTTAAGATGAGGATTTTAAGGGATGTCTCATCATTAATACACATAGGATTGTCATACTATTGTTCTAACAGCTTGCACAGTTGGCTTCCAGAGTAGCAGTCGTGTCCAGAGCTGGTGGGCCTGATTTTTGCTTGGTGCTTGTGGAGGAAGGCAACTGGTTTTGGAAGGCATGTGACGGATGTACCTCACGTCCCATTTCTGTGATAGTAGCAGACTTTTTTACTTACTTGTCAGTTTCAAACCTAGTGAAGGCTTACTAACCAGGTACCACACATTCTCTGAAGATGAATGCTGTGCAGGAAATCCATGGTAACCAGTGTTGATCCTCAGGGCCTGAAGGTTCTGTGTGACCACGCCACTTCATCGCCAGGACTTACTGTGAAGTGCAAATAAAAATGAGTAAAAATCCTCACTGAACTGCATTCAAACCCACCATTTAAAGGCAAGGTGTATTTAAAATGAATTGTAAGAAACCCTATGATGTGTCCTGTCTTGGCTTTGATGATGGTATGCAGCGCCTGCAAGTTTTTAAGCGGTTTTAACATTCATGGAAAAAATTAAGCAAATCATTGACCCTATTGAATTTCCAGAAGCCCCTAAACGCTGGTTTCTCATTGGCTAGTTCAGTGTTTTCTATGGCTTAGTGTGCCAAGAAGGACTTGACTGTGGATTTGGAATCCAGCCTGGATTTCAGTGCTCATGTCGTCACGTTCCCAGCCTGCTGCATTCCCTGTGCAGTTTTGGCTCCTTTAACAAGCAGGCTGTGGGTCAGTTGTGGTGGAAAAAGTACACTTAGCAAGTTCCTTTTTTAGAACACTTCCTACAGGTCACCTCAAGTCTCCTAGGCAGTAAAACGCATGTATGCCTTTTGCCCCCTTTTCTTGGACGTTGAAATGCTGTGGTTTTTTTGGTTGCCATATTGAAAAGGTCCTACTTCGTGTGATGGAGTCTAGGCCTTCCTTCGTTACTTCCTTGCAGTGAAAGTTTCTGGTGGAACAGGAACTGTGTTCACTGGGCTTTTTCATGGCAGAGCATGTGATGAACGTCTGTAAGAATTGTTTTTATTTTTTAACAGATGGGTCAGAGAGTTTCTGAACGAAGAAAACAGAGGTCTTGACGTTCTAGTGGAATATCTCTCATTTGCGCAGTATGCGGTCACGTAAGTAAAACTTGGCTTTTTGGTTTTTGAATTTCATGTGGTCACGGAAGGTGCAAGAGAATGGTAAAATTATATACCACACTGAAGGGGAGAAACCTAGCAGCAGATGTGGTAAGGTTTAAGGAGATTTGCTTCTACTACGTAGCTGAAAGCAAATTACATAATTGTTATTAGAAATGCTTTCAAGGCAGAAGTAAAACAGGGGAATAAAAATCACCCTTGGAGGAGTCTTTATTTTAAAAAGAAGTAACTTTCATCAGTGCTCAAGTTATGTATGTCCATATGGTAGAATACCTTACCAGATACTGAAAGAGGTATATGATATACTGTTAAGTGAATAAAGCAAGACACAGAAGAGCAACTTTCTTTTTATTAGAAGCAGAACGTAACGCGCATGCGTGTGTGTGTGTGTGTGTTTGTAGTGCTAGTAAATGTAGAGAATGGGGATACTAAATCTAGTGAGATTGGAGGAAGGAATAGACAAGCTTTGCTTTTTTTTTTTTTTTTTTTTTTTTTTACTTTATCTGTATTTGTGTTTTGACTTTGCCTTCATAAGTTGAGGGTGGGGAAAATTGGGGCAGAGCAGGAAAAAATCTATTTAACCTTGTTTTTTGTTAATTCATAAAATTTTCCCATTTGTGAGGCTTCTAGAAGGACTTATAGCAGTAATGAAAAGTGTACATTTGGATGAGACATTCTCTTCTCCGTATTTCCTCCTTTAGTTAAAAAAAAAAAAAAAATTTGTAGTATCCACAGATAGACTCTCACTCACAGATCGAGGAAGTAATATTTGATATTGTATGTTTAATTTGCCTGGAAGACATTTTGGCTTGGATGGTAGTGTTTTGCCCCTCTCCATGCTGCATTGCAAATCAGTAACTTGCTTTTTATATTGCATGACTCCAAAGAAGTCCTAAGGCCTACCAGATGTGATCTTAGAGCCCTTAGCACTTCTTGAGAATTTGTGAGGAGAAAGCTGTAATTACTCCTACCTAGTGGATGCAGAAACTACAGTATTAAGTGAAATTAGCTTGACCAATTTCTGGTTTGATGACTCTAGTATGTCGTGTGGAATAGAGTAAGAAACACCAATAGACAAGTTCTTAGCTTTCTAAGAAGCTGTCCTTTGAAGTATAACCCTACTTTTTATGGCATATTCTTCCAAAGGTTGTTCCTTATCTGTGTCCATCATGTCAAAAACTGCTAATCTCTTTTTCACTTTTATTATATAGCAAGCACAATAATACTACCTGCTGTACTGTTCAATATCTGGAGGAATGGTTATGGGATTGAGGAAGAGCTAAAAAAATTTCAATTATAGTGGAAAAGGATGGTATGCTATGGATTAAATGTTTGCTGTAATTAACCCTTTACCTACATCACTGTAGAGCTTGTGAGCCATTTTTCCCAAAAGTACCCTCCCCTGAGACCAACAGCAAAAGGAGGTGTCACCTACCATGAGGGGATCCTAGTTGTGGCCTAAGATCAAACCCAGCAAAAGGACAGAACTCAGAGCTTTGGTTTTCTAACCTAATTTTTTGGCCTTGCCTTTGCATTCTCTGCTTATTAGTTTTGGTTTTGTTTTGCCTTATTTAAATACATTTTATATAGATACCTAGTTTCTGTTCTTTCTTGAAACTAATGGGCTAAAAAATTTCCTTACTGTTCCTTGACTTGTGACAGTTTCCTAGCCCATATAATGTGAACCAAGAGGCTCAGGCTCCATCCCTAAATAGGATGCTTTACCAAGGTGTGTGTTTCCTTCTTAAGGTGGGGGAAGGGTTGGGAGTAGGGGGAGGTAGGCTGAGAGGAGCATGAGGCTGTGGAGCTGCTGATCAATGACTTGGGGGCTGCAGAGTGACTTGGCAAGAGTGTCAGTGACCTGGATGATCTTGGGGTACCCTTTCTCCATTATCAGATGTAGGCTTCTATTTTTAGTACTTAAGCATTTGATAACTCATTCCCGCCTCTTTTCTGTTCAGCCCTGCTTCCTGCATCCAAAGGCATGACAAAATTGCCTCATCCATTCACTAATGGTAATCAGTGGCTGCCACCTAGACTTGTATTTAATAGGTGGAGAGCATCTCTGAGTTTACAGATGGCAGTTCTAACAGAATAACTTTATTTTGGCGATCATGCTTTTATAAAAAGTCAAACTTTTATTTTTTTATTTTTTATAGTTTATTTATTTTTGAGACAGAGACAGAGCATGAGTGGGGGAGCGGCAGAGAGAGAGGGAGACACAGAATCTGAAGCAGGCTCCAGGCTCTGAGCTGTCAGCACAGAGCCTGATGCGGGGCTCTAACCCACAAACCGTGAGATCTGACCTGAGCCGAAGTCGGATGCTTATTCGACTGAGCCACCCAGGTGCCCCAAGAAGTCAAACTTTTAAACAAAAAGTCCTATTTGTTATTTCCAATATGTGTTGTTACTGTCTCTTCTGCAAGAGCTTCTCAAATCTTCCATATGATATTAATTATAGCTGCCTTCTGTTTGTTCTCTGATCAGGTGTTGCTGGGTGGAACTATGGGTAGAAACACTTGATGAAGTATTTTGTTGAGAAAGCAGAGCCACTGACTTTGGGAGGAGAAAATGCACAGGACACAAAGGCCTGGCTGTTTAAAAATTTTGTTCCTGAAATTATGCAAAAACGAACAACTTAACTCTCCATTTATTCTAACATGGTTAACATGAGTAATAACCTCAAAAAATGTCGGAGAAACAACGGTCCTACTTTAAAGAGCACCACATTGGGAAGAGATTCCAAAATCAAAGCAAATCCATAACTTTGCGAGTAATGTATCACATATGGTTGGAAAAGTACACTTGCCAACACACTAGGAGAAAATGCTCAGTGAAAATTGATGGGTAGGAATAAATTAGTCTGAGCCTACATATTGACTTGTTAAAGCAAAATGAAGACAGCTGTAAGATCTTTTCTTCCCCTCCCCCCATAGCAGTGTTAGTAGTTGGTAAGTTAATAGGCCTTGTAGTTAATTACAGATAACACATTACTATTCATTTCTGCACTGTTGTTCAACTATTCTTTTGCTTTGCCCAGTATTTGTCATTTTGTGTTTGTCATTTTGTATTTCAGAAGCAAAGGAACACTGAGTGTGGAGACTGATTTTATGTATCTTTTTCAGTTTGCAAAGACTACCCATTGTAAGGTGCAGATGTGTATATTCTCGGGAGGAATAGGGTATGCACATCCCTGTACTTGTGTGACTGTGAACTGTTAAGGCTTCAGCGGCATTTCTCTTTTGTTTTAGTTTTGATTTTGAAAGTGTGGAAAGCACTGTGGAGAGCTCGGTGGACAAATCAAAGCCTTGGAGTAGGTCCATCGAGGATCTGCACAGAGGAAGCAACCTGCCCTCCCCAGTGGGCAACAGTGTATCCCGCTCAGGAAGACATTCTGCACTGCGGTGAGTTCCTTTAGTCAGGAGGGAGGCCAGGGGATAGGCTACCCAGGGACAGCAGAGTTCCTGCTTCTGGTGAGGATCCTGGGCTACAGATTGTTATAACTTCCCACACAGCACTTGGATTTCTAGTGATGCAAATGAAAGTTTCTTCAGGAGTTTATGGGACCATTCCTGGGGCAATAGTCTGTAACTTTAAATGGATTTCTGGAAACACCACACCTGCACTCAGCACAGAAAGAAAGTGCTGCTGCCAAATGATGGAACGCTTAAGACTCGATAGGCAGCTAGGTTCTCAAAACCTGGGAAACTCTGACTTTGTGATTTAGGCCGTGTGTAGAGGCAGCACCTCTTGAGCTTTGAGGTTCTCAAGAATTCCTTGTTGGTTTTTCATACTCTTCTCCCCTCCCTTCTTCTCAGGTGTGTGCTTATTCCTAGGTACTAAATGCTGTAGTGATCCTTTTCATTAATGAAATGCCTTTAAGCAGCGTTCCTTTGGTTAGGTGTGCTCAGTTGTCAACCTTCTGTTTCCTCCTAAGGATCTTTTCTCTAGTCTTTAATGGTTGAAATACCACCTTGCCAAGGAAGGAAGGGTGCTGACTGTCTCTGCCACTGTATGGGTGGAGTGTCACTGCGGTCGATTATTTGCTCATACCCACAATCATTCATTCACTGAAAAATACTGTTGAGCTTCTATAATTTGCCAGGCACTGCAGTTAGAGTTAAGGTACCTGGATGGATAAATCGGAACCCCTGCCTGTTAAGATAGAGATGCCATCTCAAGCAAGTTCATTATGGTTGCTGTGCTTCAGAAGTTGAATAAAAGTTTTTTTATTAATAAGTGCCTCTTTCCCAAAGGTTGTTTAGTCTTTGTAAGCTTGAAAAACTTATGTCCCTTATTTCAGACTTGACCTGGCAATTGAGTGTTATTCCTGTCAGTCCCCAGGGGTACTGGGTCATTGGTGGTGGGGTCCCGTGTGTCCGGTTGTACATCAGTGAAGATGAGGCTTTCAGACTTTTCATAACTGGTAGCCTTTTATTAATCTCTTGTCCCTTTGACTTAGGTTTTGGTCATGGAAACTTAATATCTCAATAATCAAGTTCAGTTTTGCTGAAGGATTTGACGTTTGAATATGATGCTTCCAGTCAACCATTCAGATTTTCCATGTTTGAAAACGCCAAAAATATTAATGGGTTTTGAATGGTTCAGTAATAAATAATGAGGAACAGTGTTTGAGTTTGTCTCGTGGTATTTGCAGTAGGCCAAGAGCTGTATAACTTGCTAGTCTATGTCAACTTTACATGTGGACAAGGCTGATTTGGAAGTTGAAGAAAGGCCAGCCATGCCTAAAGAATTCCCTAATGACCTTGGTACAGAAATGGAAATTCTTACCATTAATATAGATATATGTAAGGAATTTAATCGACAAAGGTACATTTCAGTTCACTTTTTTATCTTGTCTTACTTGGGATGTATCATATATTGGCTAGCAACCACCTTCACGAGGATTCATTTTTCTCATTAATAATTCATTATGCCTAATTTTGAAATATTGAAGACTGTTCATTGGGAACATGTTGTTTCTAGAAGAGTGGAAGAATCAGTGAAATATAGGACTGTTTCAGGTCCAAGGAGAAAGGTAGGCCTGGACCCTGGAAGATAGGGATGGTATAGGGCCCTCAGTGTCCAGCCTGACTTGTTGACACGTGGCTCAAGGTAGATCCTGCTATCATTCATTTTAAATTGGAAAAAAATGGACCAATGAGTGTAGATAGACATGGTGGAAATGCTGTTCTGGGAAAGTCAGCATGTACATGACATTGCTGGTTGGCAGGTGTGCTGGAAGATGACCAGCTAAGAAACCAATATCACATTCTTCTGCCTTGTGTTGGAACAGTTTCAAGCTGAGGAATGGAATATTTGAATTTCCTTCGACTCTTCCTTCATGTGTTCTAGCAACTCCAGAAAATCAAGGTGGCGGTAGCTTCCATGCCGCTTATTGACCTAAAGCTTAGACTTTTGTTTTCGAACAACATATATCAACAGTACTCCAGGTCTTGTGGTTCATGGATTTGTGCCTGGATTCTAATTCTGTATTTGGTCATTTGATAGCATCTGTGACTTAAACGAAACAAAACAAAACAAAAAAAACAGCCGTCAGAAGTACAGGCATATGGTACATGTTGCTTTTCATATACCCGAAGATTGTTTACATTTTTTTTTCTCTTCCTCCTCCTCTTTCTCTCCCCTTTCTTTCTCTGCTCCTCACACTTCCTTCACTTTTTGGCTTTCTTTTCATTGTCCTTCTTTTTCATTCTGCCATCTCCTTTCTGATCGTCTTCTCGTCCTCTGCTTTGTCCTTTCTCCTCCTCCCGCCGCCTCTCCCTCCGGTTCCATTCATCTCTTACACCACCACCAGATTGGTTTCTCTGCCTGAGCATCTTCAGTTCAGATACCACCAGAGCTGCTTCTCTCCCTGTTGCCTCTGGAGCAGCTTCAGTTTACACACTGATGATGAGGCTTCAAACCGGAAAATCTCGTAAGTCACGGGTGGACACGACACCCATGAGAACTCATAGTGCATGGTGGCAGGGTATCGTGACCACTTCCATTATAATATGATAACCTCGTGGCTGACTACCGTCACCCTGTGCTGGAAAATAGTCCACTGCCTTTTGAACTCTGATGCACTCTGTTATCTTATTATGATTCCTCAATGTAAGGATCTGACCCTTTAAGGTATATTGTGTTAATGTTACAGGTGTTTTGAGAAGGCAAAAAGGATATGAATTCATGTTCTGTAGCTTATTCTGGTAGCTTTGTGTGCCTTCTTCTGTATCCAAATGCAGATTTTAGTTCCCTCTTCTTAACCTCCAGATAAGAATGTAGATTCATGGGGCACCTGGGTGGCTTAGTCGGTTTAGGGTCCAACTTCAGCTCAGGTCACGATCTCACGGTTCATGGGTTCAAGCCCCACATTGGGCTCTGTGCTGATGGCTCAGAGCCTGGAGCCGGTTTCGAATTCTGTGTCTCCCTCTCTTGCTGTACCTCTCCCACTCATGCTGTAACTCGTTCTCTCTCTCCCTCTCTCCCAAAATTAAATAAACATTAAAAAAAATAAAAAGAATGTAGATTTATTAGTAATCTGATCCTCTATCACTTGGCAGAAAGGGTTCAACATGGAAGAAGAAAGAGGATTTCACGAAATTTAAAACATTTTATAAATGGGGCTTGATTAAAGAAAAGAAAACTACTGTTTTTAGACAAAATTTTAATGTTGATAGACATTCTCGTCTTTGTATTCAGATTTATTTTTTTAACTATTAAAAATGGATTATTAAAAACTTGAGGATATGACATTCACCTTGAGTTATATCAACTATTAGGTCTTATCGATTTCTCAGCTTGGCCAGTGGAAACGTTGCTATTGATGTGGCAAAAACCTGGATTATAAGCTTAGGGCCTAGTTTGCCTTCTGTTAAGATTCTGTTAATGTGGCCATAGATCTAGCTAAATTTAATGATGTTATATATGCACATGAGTACATGTTTGATTTTTGAAGACAAAGGTTGTATTAATTCTGATATAGAGAAAGTTAATTTTTAAGGATGTTTACTTAGTGCCATTAGACTTAAATAAGCAGTGACATAGATAGTAAATAGCTGTTTTGAGTTAAAAAAGGTTTTTTTTTTTTAATGTTTATTTTAGAGAGAGAGAAACAGCATGAGTAGGGGAAGGGCAGAGAGAGAGGGAGACACAGAATCCAAAGCAGGCTGAGAATCCAAATCTGAGCTGATAGCTCAGAGCCTGATGCGAGGCTCCAACTCAAGAACTATGAGACCCTGACCTGGGCCGAAGTCAGACACTTAACCAGCTGAGCCACCCAGACATCCCTCTGTTTTGAGTTTTTAAAGAAATGGGTAGAACACTAAGAGCATGGAAGAAGGAACTAGATTTTAACTGGGACTTTGGATGATGGCTGGAGTTGATCTTCAGAGTGAGGAAAGTGCTTCAGGTGGAAGAAAAGTGAAGAGACAGGAGATGAGCAAAGGTGTATATCTGAGATCAGGCATGTTTGGGAAAGAGGGAAGAACCTGTCCTTTTTGATGGAGATGGGAGGGCTATTTAATGGAGAGACTGAGTCATGGACAAAGCTAGAAAGGGTTAGTTAGCAACTATCTTGTAGGTAACCCTGACTGACCCTTCCCAGTGTGGTAAGGGAACCAAGATCCACATTTTCTCTAAGATGCTAACTTCTCTGATTATTTCTTCCTAAGAACACCCCAAAGCAAATTTCATGGTTTTTCCTGAGGTTATTATCAAAAGGAATGACCTTTCCTGAATAGTCCTCATCTGAGTATTTATAGTCTATTGTCCTTAGTGGATTTACATGAAGAGAGGAAGAGTTCAAATTTAGATCCTTGTTGATAAATGCTTTAGCACAGTAACCTCATTCCTGGCAATGCTTTCCATGGGAGTAATTTTTATTTATTTTTTAAAATTTTTTATGTTTTATTTATTTTTGAGAGAGAAGGAGAGACAGCATGAGCAGGGGAGGGTCAGAGAGAGAGGGAGAGACACAGAGTCTGAAACAGGCTCCAGGCTCTGAGCTGGCTGTCAGCACAGAGCCCAGTGCGGGGCTGGAACCCACAAACCCTGAGATCATGACCTGAGCCGAAGTCTGAAGCTTAACCAACTGATCCACCCAGGTGCCCCTCCATGGAAGTAATTTTTAAAAACATTTAACAATAGGCACAAAGATAAGAGGTGAGATTGATATAAATTTTTATTGGGGGAGAAAACATATTGAGTGTCTACCACGTACCAGGCATTGTTCTAAGACCCTTCAGTGATTTCCTGCTCACCATGGCTTTATGAGATAGTGACGACTCTTCTCCCTGGGAAGAAACTGAGGTCCCTAGTGGTTAAGCAACTTGCCTGAGATCAAACAGTGAGTATAAGGAGGGGGGATGTGAAGTGAGCTGGCCTGACTGCAACTTCCAAGCCATGCTATCCTGCCTGATTTTTTTCTCCCTCAGTAAATAGTCTCTGTTAACATCAGGGTGTCCACCTGTCGTTAAGTGAGTTGTACCCTGCAGGAATGGCTTTTGCTGATCCTTCTCAGAAGATGTGCCTTTTTCTACTTCACACAAAGATGTCAGAGAAGCTAGTGGAGACCCTCATCAATATGCTGTCAACATAATCGATCAGTATAGCTTAGCTTAGCTATTACAAAACAAGTAACATAGAAACATGAAAAAGTAATTTCTAAACCCAGGACGAAGGTCAGACAAAAAGTTCTGTATTTATACGATTTCATTTTCGCCTATGTGCAGATGGGAAGTCATTGAAAAAAAGTTTATAAAATGAAAATAGTGATTATTTTTCACCAAAGGTGAGATTCTGAGTGAGCTTTTTTCAGATTTTTGTTTGCATGTTGTTTTAGAACTGATGCAAAATGCACGTAGTATATACCTGTGAATCAATTAGCGAGATGCCACCTAATAAAGAACTTTGAATTTTGGAGTTTGGCTTTTATCTCTAGGCAGTGGAATAGGAAATCACGTGAGGTGGTTGAGCCTTTTGAGTGTGTAGGGTCTGATGAATGCACTGGGGTTTGATTGGAGGGACAGATTGCTGATGCTCTGACCTCTGCAGGAGGTCCCTGCAAACTTAGAACATACAGCAAAAGCCAAGTATGAAGATGTTCCAAAACTGACTTGGTGGTCAAAGTGGTAAAGAGAAAATCTTGTGTCTGATTGATTAGACGAGAAATAGAATCATTAGTAGAAACAGTCAATTTGGAATCTGGAAGAGATCGCAGATGTGGTTATTTGTTGATGAGGCACTGTGCTAAGACATCATTATCCAAGGTGTTACCTAGTTCCCGCAAATCTGTTTCCATGCGTGGGCCAATGGCCCAGGTCGTTGATTCGGCTTTGTTGCAGTAAATACTTGTGTTCACAGCAGCATTCCTGATGTTATTTAAATAGACGAGAACACCAACTCTATATCAGTTTGTTTGAAAAATAAGAGGTATTCTAGAAGAGTGGAGCTCTTTGAAGCCCTTACAAGTTCTTTTATTTCAACAGTAGAGCTTAACCTTCAATTTTAATTGTTGGGAGAAGAAAATCATGTAACCTCTTAAACCATTCTAGTATTAGATTAAAAAAAAATAAAAGGTCTCTTAATTGTATAATTAGAAGCTAAAGCAATTTTTACCTTGATTCACAACAAGGAAAACTTTGTTCTCTTCATTTTCTAGTTGATAGAAATTAGGGGTGTGATTTCTAAAATGATCATTATTCTCTTTTCTCTTTCCTCTTCTGCCCTCAGGTTACACAAAATCAACTCAGATTTTTTATAGTATTTTATAGTCTTCATTATTGAGAGTTGTAATCTGTATTTTGTTCTGCAAGTAGACCTTCTCCTTAACTTTATGTATTCAAACTTCCCATATGGAAAGACATTGGAAAATCTATTTCCACAGAGTCCAACTTAAAGGGGGGAAAATTACAAAAAAAAATAAAATTCTCAAAGCTCAAGTTCTCTCTGTTCATCAGATGGCAGATACTGATTGAAATTTTCATTAAGCCTGAATTTAGAAGGAGAGAAAAAGACAGGGAAGTAAAGAATAAAAGTAGAAAAAAAGAATAAAAGTAGAAAGGTAAGGTAAAAAATTAAAAAAGGGGGGAAGGAGGGAGAGGGGAAAAAATGAGACATTTGTTATAGGCAACACTTGAATGTTATTTCTGAGAGAAGAGAAATGTTCAAGATGCTCCTTAACCTGATAGACTTTTGTCCTGAAGACTTGAGGTTCCAGGATGCAGTAATTCTCTGTAAAATACTTTCTAAATTCGCAGACTTCATAAAAATAATCTGCAACTACAGACTTCCACTTTTACTTTTCAGCACATTTTGTAAGAGAAACAACTAAAGGCGTTGTGTTATTGTGTTTCAGATTTTTGTATTTCTTTGTTTGAAGTTGTAAATGGAGAAAAACGTACTTGGATTAAGACTGTACATTTCAGCTTCTCAGCTAGGAGCTGATTTTAATGGCCCTGCTAGTGAAAACGATGATAGCTCTAATTATAGCCTGTGGTGCACCATACAAGCAGATTTGACAACTGTTTTTCAGTATGAGAAACACTGATTTCACTTGTTCCACCTCTTCATTGGGTCTTCGCTCCGATGGAAGACCAGCTGAAATAGCTTATTATCTGGAAATCATCTGACCAATGCATTGTTGGGGATATGTCTCACAGGTAATCTGATTGTTACAGATGATGGGGTCTGGGGACTCCCTCACGTGTTATGGTATTAAATTAATTACTGTAAAGAACTTGGCTCAATGGTGAGTCGACAGTGTTAACCATACGGGATTGAGGGAGACATTGAAGATGACTTAGGAAATTCTACAGCTGTGGTCCAGGACCTTCATCAGCAAGACTTAATCACATACTTAACAGGTGAACAGTGTTTTGCCAAAGTGCCGATGATACAGAAACTCTTTGTATTTGGTTCATGGCTAATAAAGGACATGTTTATGCTTACATCATTTAATCTTGTTGCATTTTTTGGGGAGGTATTCAAGGACTATTAGCCTTATTTTATTTTATTTATTTTTTTTTAATCTTTTTTTTTTTTTTTTAATCTTTTTTATTTATTTCTAGGAGAGAGAGAGACAGCGTGAGCAGGGGAGGGTCAGAGAGACAGGGAGTCACAGACTGAAACAGGCTCCAGGCTCTGAGCTGGCAGTCAGCACAGAGCCCGACGCGGGCCTCGAACCCACGAACCGCGAGATCATGACCTAAGCGAAAGTCGGACACTTAACGGACTAAGCCACCCAGGCGCCCCATATTAGCCCTATTTTATAGATGAGGAAGCTGAGGCTCAGAGAAGTTATTTATACCTAGTAAGTGACAGAGCCAGGATTTATAATCAGTTTTCTGACTTCTGTGTCAGATGTCTCTGTGATTTGACTGAGAAAACGTGTATATGTGTGCTGCTGCACACTGACCTGTGATAGGTGTCATATGGGTATAACCAACTCCAGTATATGAGACTGGAGAGGCCAGAGTGAACAGTAAAATCCAGGGAAGATTCATGATGTGGTCTGAATGCAAAAGAGCAGTGAGTAAGACTTGGAGGAGGGACTCTGAAACGGGAGAAGGAGAAAGATTGGTATGGAGCAGTGGTTCAGTGGTGAGACCAAATGGTTTGTTTAGGAAACAATGAATAGATGAGTCTGGCTGGAAGCAGTTTAGAGCCAGTTTATGTAATATTTTAAAGGCCAGGGTATGGAATTATCATCTTAGCTCGTTGGCAATGATCTCTTGAAGGCTTAGGAAAAACAGGGGTAATTTGGGATATACATAGAAATAGTTCTATTTAAAGGTCACAGGAGATGTTTTCCTTGAACACTTTTCACTTAGGGACACACATGGATTAATTAGCAACTCAACAGTAAATACCTTTGTCAAAGAGAATATAATGAAAACTTAGAAAATTCAGACAAATAATGGCTTTCCATTCATATAGTGGGTTGGCAGGCTGTTGGCTCGCTTACTCTGTTGAGAAAGCCTGTATGGAGATCTCTTGATTCACAGGCTCTGTCTTGTTTTCACCTGGTCCTGTAGGAAATATTGACAAATGGAAAATTTCAAAAGCTAAGAAAAAAGATTCATTCGGAGATTGGTGTATCTCTGTCTCCCTCTGCCCTACCCACCCTCTGTTTCCTTTTCTTTACCTCCACTCTGAACTGTCTGGATTCAGCTGTTTCCACTCTGTTTCTTTTGGCTGTGGAGACCGTCAGAGAGTGCTGGGTTTCACTTCTTTCAGCATCATATATTTTATGAGGTCAATTGATAGAAGAAATATGCCCAAGTGATGTCATGTCTGAAGAGTAAGAGAGGAAACCTAAAACTCCAAATCTTGGTAAAGTTATATTAAGCCCAGACCTTGGAACCACAAAAGACTAGTAAAATTATGCCAAATTGTGTGACATACCCAGTTGGCATTGAATCCCTGTTGAGTTGAACCCTTACCTTAGCTTCCAAGGAATTGCTAATTACTGTTCTTTTTTATAGGTATTTATAGTTTGATATCTGAATAGTTAGACTGTTTGAAAATACTTTTTGTAAGAGAGAGAATATACCTTTTCTTTTTCCTGTTGCCATTAGGACTTCGATATTACAGACTTCGCACATGTTGGCAGGAAAGGTCTACAGACTTTCAAAAAACATTTTTTGCCAGACTCTGGGAAAGTCTGGTTTAGGTCATTTCAGGAAACACTCATTCAAGGCTCTACAGTAATATATTGTCTGTGGATAATACAAGGTCACAGGGAGCGGCAGACATGTACATGAACCCACATACGAGAATATGTCTCCATGTCTAGAAGTAAGTATATGTTAAAAGAAAATCAAGGTATCACTGGGTGACCAGCAGCTTGTGTTGACTAAGTACTTGGTGCTTTGCAGATAGATCTCTGAATATATCTAATATTGATCATACCTGGCTTTTGTTCAGAAGTAGTGTTCTTTCACCTGTACTTCCAGAATTATCATAGACATACTGCATGTCATTCATTCCTAAGTTTATCACCTAATTTTTTTTAACATACCACTTTTATTTTTTTTTTTATTGTGGTAAGAACATGTAACATGAGACCTTACCCCCTTAACACGTTTTTAAGTGTACAATACGGTATTGTTAACTATGGGCACAATGTTGTACAGTAGCTCTCTAGATCTTAGTCATCTTGTCTAACTGAAACTTCCTTGTCATTGATTACCAATTCCCAATACCCCCCGCCACCCAGCCCCTGGCAACCACCATTCTATCCTCTGCTTCTAAGAGCGTGACTGTTTTAGGTACCATGTTAAAATAGGCTCATATAGCAATTTTCCTTCTGGGACTGACTGACTTCACTTCGCAGGATGTCCTCAAGGTTCATCTGTATTGTTGTACATTGCAGGATTTCCTTTTTCTTCTTTTAAGATTAAATAATATTCCATTGTATGTCCGTAAGTTTCTTTTTTACTATTTATTTTCATATAGTTTAAAAATGCAATAATAGTGCAACAATCCCTCGTATGCTCTATATATAGAATCAAAAAATAACATTTTGTCCATTTACTTGTACACTTGCTTTGTAAATGTACACACCTTTTAACCATTTGAAAGCAGGTTACAGAATTGTGCCCTTTTACACCTAATTATTTTAGTGCAGATTTCCTAGGACAAGGACATGCTCTTACATAACCATGGTACAGTTATCAAACTAAGAATGTTTTAATATGGACACTGTTTCTTAGTCCAGTCTGTTTCATCAGTTACCTCTGTCTTTCATAACTTTTTTTTTTTTGGTCTGTTTCAAGGTGTCCAGGATCCAATGCAAGGATCATTTATTGTGCTTAGTAGTTGTATCTGTGTAGTGTCCTTTCACTTGGAACAGTTCCTCATCCTTTCTTTGTCACGGCTGGCTTAATATTTGTGTGTGTGTGTGTGTGTGTGTGAGAGAGAGAGAGAGAGAGAATGTAATATTTTTATTGAGATAAAATTGTATAATGTGTAAGTTTCAGATATATAACACGTTGATTTGAAAATTTTGTATATTGCAATATGATTACCACAGTAGCATTTGCTAATGTCTCTGTCATGTCACATAATTACTGTTTGTCTTATCTATTCATCTGTTGATGGATATTTAGATTGTTTTTACATCTTGGCTATTATAAATAATGCTGCACTGCATACAGGTGTGCAGATATCTCTTGGAGATTTTGATTTTCATTCTCTTAGATAAATACCCAGAAGTGACGTTGCTGGATCTTATGGTAGTTCTATATTTAACTTTTTGAGGAACTCTGTACTCTCCGTGGTGTCCGTATAATTTATATTCCCACCAACAGTGCATAAGGGTTTTAATTTCTCCACATCATTGCCAACACTTGTCATCTCTTGTTTTTTGATAGTAGCGATCCTGACAGAGGTTAGGTGAGAGCTCATTGTGGTTTTGATTTGCATTTCCCTGATGATTGGTGATGCTGAACATCTTTTTAGATACTGTCAGTCATGTTTATATGTCTTCTTTGGAGAAATATTTATTCAAGTCCTTTGCCCATTCTTTAATTGGGCTGTTGGTTTTTTGTTTTTTGTTTGTTTCTGTTTTTGCTGTTGAGTAGCGGAGTTCCTTCTATGCTTTGGGTATTAATGATTTGTAAATATTTTCTTCGATTTTGTAGGTTACCTTTTAACTCTGTTTCCTTTCTGTGCAGAAGCTTTTTAGTTTGATGTAGTCCTACTTGTTAGATTCCTAAACATGAGACTCTAGTTCACAATTACTATAGCTTCCTTTTTAAACTCTTTTACAGTGAGTAGTCATTTAAGGGTGGCAAAATGTGATTCTAACCAGGACTCTAAGAAACATGAACATGTAACTCAGGCTACTAACATGTGTCTGGCACGAAAAATTCCTGTGTATCTAATTTGTAGCCAAGCAGATTCCAAGACCCCTACTTCCCTGGGTTTTCTTTGCTGGCCTTGCCATTCTTTTTTTGGAGTAAAAACAATCAGGTTTTACTTGCCTTGTCATTTCTTAATAGAATTAAAAAAAATTTTTTTAATGTTTTATTTATTTCTGAGACACACACACACACACACACACACACACACACACACACACACCCCCATGAGCAGGGGAGGGTCAGAGAGAGAGGGAGCCACAGAATCCAAAGCAGGCTCCAGGCTCTGAGCTATCTGTCAGCACAGAGCCTGACACGGGGCTTGAACCCACGAACTGTGAGATCATGACCTGAGCCAAAGTCAGATGCTTAAACTGACTGAGCCACCCAGGTGCCCCCATTTTTAATAGAATAAGTCAGTGGGTTGGAGCTCACTCATCAGTCATTCTGAAGTGCTTCTGAAGCAAATACCTTCTTGGGGCACCTGCGTGGCTCAGTTGGTGGGGCTTGAACTCAGGACCTTGAGATCAAGAGTTGCATACTCCACAGAGGGGTGCCTGGTAGTTCAGTAGGTTAAGTGTCCACCTCTTGGTTTCGCCTCAGGTCATTGTCTCATGGTTCATGCATTTGAGCCTCACATGGGGCTCTGTGCTGACAAGGTGGAGCATGCATGGGATTCTCTCTCTCTCTCTCTCTCTCTCTCTCTCTCTCTCTCTGCCTCTCTGCCTCTCCCCAGCGTGAGTGTGTGCACACACTCTCTCGCTCAAATACAAACTTAAAAAAGAAGAATCTATTTCTTAAAAATAAATAAAATGAAACAATCCCCCCTTTCCCCATGGGCCCTGCTGCCGCTGCTCTCACCACCTGCCTCTCAGTGCATTTGTTGCTACGCATGAAGTAGGTGGCTCAGATGGAAATTGTCACCATAGTATTAGACAGGAAATGTTTTGTATAGGTTTCTTAAAAGAAAACTGTAGAAATAGTTTTTATGCTTATTACTCATGCTAGCTTTGACTTTATACCTTTCTTCTTTGTGTACATCTATAGCACTGCAGGTGCACCTAATTAATATAAGTGGTTAGAGTCAGTCCTCTTGGGTTTTGATCTTAAGTCAGTTTTGTAATCTGTCTCTCTCCATATTCAGATAATTTTGTCAATTCCAATTGGCACTTTTCCAAGGCAGTGTCTCTTCTTCAGATACTAGGGTAACACTTAGGTTTGAGTTCAGTGCGTGACAGAATAGCAGATGGTTCTCAAAGTTGATGAAAAGGTCCGAGAAATTCAGTGGTAGTAGTTTCCTACAAGGTTTTAGTCAAAATGACCTCTCAGAAGACAGGATTTCCTTAAAATTCTTGAGACCTCAAAAAAAAAATCCCTAAATAGGGGCGCCCGGGTGGCTTAGTCGGTTAAGCGTCCGGCTTTCACTCAGGTCATGATCTCGCGGTTCGTGGGTTCGAGCCCCGTGTCGGGCTCTGTGCTGACTGCCAGCTCAGAGCCTGGAGCCTCTTTCAGAGTCTGTGACTCCCTCTCTCTCTGACCCTCCCCTGCTCATGCTGTCTCTCTCTCTCTCTCTCCTAGAAATAAATAAAAAACATTAAAAAAAAAAATTAAAAAAAAAAATCCCTAAATAGTCCCCTTCCATTTTTTTTTTTTTTTATATAAATGGGAGGAACTTCAAAAATTGGACATGGAGCTGTTTTCTGCCTCCAGGGCATCCTCTTTTGTGTCTAGGCATCCAGAGCCCCAGATCTCTGCTTTCCTGAAGCAGGGAAGAAAGGTTCTCAGGACAGCCTGCATGTAGGTACTGTCCAGTGCTGCCATTGGTTCACAGTCCTGCCGTTAAATAGTTTCTTCCCTTGTTTTTTTTTTTTTCCTTTGGAATCTGAAGGAGTCTTCTCCAACCCTTATGTCTCCGGGAAGCTGCCCAGAGTCACTAGAGAGACCTGACAGTTTTAGGACCTCATTAGACCCGCTCCCATTAACCTGAAGGAAAAGTGACACATACTCAGAATGACTTCATTGGGCAGAAAATGATCTCTAAATGTCTCATATGGATGTCAGTGAAAACGAGGGAGGCAGGACTCTTTGAATGCAGTCATCCATTAAAAACAATGAGGAAACTGACAAAATATGCCAGAAACCAACTTTTTTTCAGAATTCCAGGAATTAGCTAGTTTTGCAGCAGTCTGGGGAGCCTGTATTTAGGAAAAATGAGTGAGTCTGGGTAGGAACAGCTGGCCTTGTGGCATTTCACTTACCCCGGCCAAGCCTCTGGCCCCCTCCCCAGTTCCACAGTAGCCTTGAAAACCAGTAGCTCCATAATCACAGGGAAAACCATCAGCCTGGCAGCCAGCAGAGGGGCAGAATGGAAATGAACTTCGTTCCAAGCCTCATTTCCTCCTCATCCTTATGTACTGTGAGATTTGAGAACTGGGGAAGATGCTGATTTTGAGCCGCTGTTAAGGGAACTTAAAGCATTCGTTGTGGACAGAATTGGGACACAGGACAGGAGGAAGGCTTATTGGGAGAAACTGCCTTTTACATAGACCACAGTGAACCAGAGGGATAGCCTTCAATTGGCTCTGTTCAGAGTCTCTGTTTTATATGAAGTTTCATAATAACTTTAGGAAGGAAATACTGTAGCATTTGGTTTCACTGTGTATAATTCTAGAATGGTACATGTGCCAAGTCTGTTAGATTGCCACAGAGGCACCCATAGCTCCTGCTGAGTCACCCACTTAATCCTTGTAGAGCTCAGGTCTTTGTGGAAAGTTTTTTCAAAGAGCTAAACTCAGATGATCAGTGCTTGTGAAAGGTGAACATGGCTTAGCCCCAAGGGCTGTGGCATGAACCGGATGCAGGCTCCCTTATGGAACGTTTCTTTCAGCTATGATGTATTGAATTTTATTTTCATGTGTCAACATGATTATGCACCGGCACCTGTGCCGACAGTGTTTGGTTGTGGTGACTGGTTTCAGGCTGCTTGAGTTTTTAACTGGTGACTGATTATTACTGTGATTTTCCAGCTCAATCTAAGGGAATCAGCGTAACTCATACATTTGATTAGTGCCATGCAAAATTCCACCAGTTATCAATTACCTTAATCCTTTTCCTGTGGAAACTATTAATCATTGTATTCAGCCTTATTGATGTCCAGGTGGACATTTGGCACTAGGGAACTAGATATTTTTCGAAGCCCAGTTTTTCTGATGATGCTTGCTTCTTTGGTTACATGTGGTGTGGTGGAAGTTGGGCTTCTCACAGAAGTGTTAAACTTTGTTGATGAGGTTAGAGCAGGACCAGTTCTCCACCTAAGAGGCCTTCTGAGAACCACTCTGGGGGGGGATTGAAGTGGAAAAGGCATTAGGATCACATCCTTAGTTAGGCCTCTGTCTTTAGCGAGATCTAAACCTGGACCATCCAGAAGCACTTATTTTACATCTGCACTGTTAATAGTTCGTGTTCATTTAGGTTCATTGTCATGTCACCTTTATGAGGCTTTCCCCACAATTTGTCCATTTCTTTTAGGTTTACTTCTTGGATTAGAGCCCTTTAGATTTACTTCTTGAATTAGAGCCCTGTTTAAAATCAACTTTCATATGCCTAAAGACTGTTACCAGGAATAGGTCTGTATTAACAGTCAAATTGATCTTGACTGAGAAAAAGTTCACTCTGTGGGGATTTTAAGTATGATACTTTGCAGAAAAAAACCATCTGAGATGTGACTGTCATCACTGTGTCATATTGGGCTGCGTAAGTGTGTGTACTGCTGAGTCTATTTCATACATTCTGATGATCAGTGTATGAGACAGAATGGTGGGTTGGGGCTGGAGTGTGGATGGAGCACGTTTCATACAGGAGCTCTCAATATACTCATCTATTGCATACTAACCAAAGTGATGCACCCTCAAAACCAAAAGCATCTTTCATTATCTTTCATTTTTCCTTAACACATAGTAGAGTTTACCATAAACAGGAGATGCTAATAAAACCAACTTTGGAGCTCAAAGAAGAGATTTGGTTTGATTTCCTACGACTGGTGGAGAACATCAGAGGCCAGTTCTTTTTTTTTTTTTTTTTTAATATAGTTTATTGTCAAGTTGGTTTCCATACAACACCCAGTGCTCATCCCAACAAGTCCCCTCTTTAATGCCCATCCGCCATTTTCCCCTCTTCCCCACCCCTCATCAGCTCTCAATTTGTCAGTACTTTTATTTGTAAGTTTTTATTTAAATTTCAGTTAACATGCAGTATAATGTTAGTTTCCAGGTGTACAATACAGTGATTCACCATTTCCACACGACACCCAGTGCTCACCACTTCATCGAGGTCAGTACTTATATACATTTTTTCTAAGGTGAAAAAAATTCATATTTAGCTTTAGCCAGCTGGACTCAGTTGAGATGATCCCAATTTTGCTGGCAACATCCAAAAAAGCATCATAGTTAGGAGCCAGTCAAACATATGCTTTCTTTTCTCCATCGGGCCTGGTCAGAGTGTTGACCTTGGCTGCATCTCCATATTCTAGAGCTTCTATAGCCTGTTTGATCTGGCGCTTGTTGGCCTTGCCATCCACAGTGAACACAAGAGTGTTGTCTTCTATTTTCTTCATGGCTGACTGGGTAGTCAGGGAGAACTTGATGATGGCATAGTGGTCAAGCTTGTTTCTCCTGGGGGCCCTCTTTCAAGGATATTTGAGTTGTCTTCCAAGATGCTGTGTCTTGGGCCATTGGAATGTAGTGGCCTGCAGATCTTTTTTTTTTTTTTTTTTTTTATGACTGTGGATGCCTTTCAGTACTGCTTTCTTGGCTTTCAAAGCCTTTGCTTTGGTTTCAGCTCTGGGGGGGCAGGGGCTTCCTTGTTCTTCTTCGGCGCCATCTTCATGAAAGGGCTATAAATTTTTTTGTTTATTTTTGAGAGAGGGAGACAGAGTGTGAGTGTAGGAGGACAGATGGAGACACAGAACCAGAAGCCATGTAAAGGCTCTGAGCTGTCAACATGGAGGCCGATGCAGGGCCTGAACGCATGAACCGTGAGATCATGACCTGAGCCAAAGTCTGATGCTCAACCTACTGAGCCACTTGAGTGTCCCAGTACTTTTATAAAATTTTAAAAAATGTTTAAGAGAGAGAGGCTGAGTGGGGAAAGGGCAGAGAGAGAGTGAGGGACAGACAGAATCCCAAGCAGACTCTGCACTCTCCACGCAGAGCCAGACATAGGGCTCAAACCCATGAACCATGGGATCATGACCTGAGCTGAAATCAAGAGTCAGATGCTTAACGGACTAAGCCACCCAGGTGCCCCAAGGCCAGTACTTTTAGATTGCTTACCTTGTCTCGGTGTCCTTGTTGTGCTTAAGTGGATCCAAGAAATTGTTAGTCTTAACCTTTTGGTATTTTAGCATAACTTAAGGAGATCTATTAAAACCAGCTACACGGAGATATGTTTGTTGGGTATTCTATCAATATTGTACATTGGAGCTACATTGAAAACCATCCAAAAAGAAGAAAGAAAGATGTTACTCAGGTGAAAATTAAGGCAAATAAACCAAATATTAACTAGGTAGTCAAATTCCACAAAATGTGCATGTTGAAGAGGAGATTAATATACATGAAAAGCCATGATACAGCCCCTAAAATCAAGCCATAGAGATTTAATGTGATCCTAAATGACTTGCAAATACTTTGTATTTACAGAGGTAAAGAGTTGTGACATTTACCGGGGTGCATTTACTTAATGGGAGACAAGTCTTTTAGAATAACAATTCCAAAATAAACAGAGCAAGATTTCCTATTAAATTAAAACAAATCTTCACTTCTCTGATACGTGATAGAGGATAAATATTTAAAAAGAAAACTCACCAACTGCATGGACCACTGTGTTCTGAAAAAGATGCCTAGGTGATGCTGTTCTTAGCAAACTGAGCCTTAGTCCTGACTGGAGACATAATTAGTGGGAGTGGGGTGAATGATGCCTATATAGGCCCAGTGCTGTCAGGATGACAGATAAGAACATTTGACAAAGAACTTGCCAGCACAGATGGCTGTAGGCAGTAGCTTTTTCATATGATAACCTGACAGATTGTCCATGAGTTGTAACTTGTAAAAAGACACTGCCCTGAATTTCAGTGAGGACACTTGAAGTCTTGTCTCTTACTTTTTCCTTGCTGTGTGGTTGTGGTTTCTTTGGGCTTGAGTTTGCTCCTCTCTATCGGGGAAGACTGGTACAAATGATAGCATGGATCTCTCTGGCTTTCAGCGCTGATTTTTTTGGTTAGTGGTTGTATCAGTGATTTTTAAAAAGTACAGTGATGGTGTGATTTTAAACACAACAGGTTCAAATGTTGCCTTTAATTCTTTAGTTTTGTATAAACCCCAAATGGGAGAAAAACAGACTGTAGATTAAGTGCCATACATTTTAGAAAAAAGCTAAGCTCTATTTTTTAAACACAGAATATCAGCAACTCAGATATATGTTAGGTTTACTTACTGACACATATTTTTAAGCTCCTTAAGTATTGATAAGTATTTATGTACTGTTTTACATTAAATACATTTTAAATATTGATCCAGAATGTGTATTTGAGATTACCCACCTACAACAATGAATAGAAGCCTTTTGTGTTAACACTTAGTAGTTAGATTGTTATAATTAATCCATTTTTGCTGGTTTCTACCAATATTGCAAGTAATGACAAAGACATTTTCAGTTGTTAGTCTTCTTACAGTCCTGAAGCTGAAGAACTGGATTAGTAAGTAAAAGGAAGGAACCTGCTGTGTTACTTGACATCTCTTAGGAAACACCATTATATGTGTATGTTCAGTCTACTTGGCTGAACCATTAAAATGTATGTGGAAGTGATGCAGAAATACACAAGTGTGTAGAACTGACCTGTCCATCTTCCTGAGAGAGTCCCTTGCTTTGGTCAGTGGATCTCCTGCAATCATTTGCTGCATGCAAATATAATTTAGCAAAGGATAGTTGATTTCCATGAAAATGACCTTTTTTCCTTTTTCGAAGTTAATCAGAGATAACTTTGTTGTGCTCTGGTAGCCACTGCATTCAATTAAAAATGCCATCTTTCTCTTTCATTAGCTATTTTATACTTGACAAGTGATGCCAATAAAGAAATGCAAAACAGGTTAAAATAGGAAAGAGGAGGGGAAAGAATTTCTGATAGAGACCAAGAAGACCACAGACATTTGGGTCAGATCGGCTGTATGGCTGTTATCTGAAGAGACACCATTGTGTGAAACCTCCATAAAGAGTTAGAAGACACGCACGGGCTGAGGCTACGGTGAAGGGACACATTTTACAGTTGTGTAAAATTTTAGAGGTTGAAAATGTACTTACTATCACCCAAATCTGAATTTGTTTCCTTAGCTTTGCTTTTGCATTCAGAACTGAATTAGGCCAACTTCCATTGCTGCAGGTTTTTTTTCCACAAGTGTGAATAAAGTAGGAAGCCCTTGAATAAAGCATCCTTCTCAAGACTAGCATCAGCAAACTGTTTTATACATTCACGTATATGGAGCCAAGTTGATGTATTTGAAGTGCTTTTCACAAATTTATTTGGCTCATTAGTAGACTTATATGGAAAAAATCATCTTCTGATAGTTTTCGAATAGAAAGTGAATTGAAAGGGCTGCTCAGCTGAACAGCCTCAGACAGACCTGTCAGTTCAGTTTTCAACTCTTAGCCTGCACCTGTGGGACTTTTGAAAGTAGTTAACATTAATCATAACTTCCTTTATGTTTTGTAATTAGTTCAGGAAGAAGGAAAGCCTGGGGCTTCCTTTTTGTAGATCATTTCTATCATGGACTCTTTGGGAGAGTGGTTGACAACTTTTGAAATGGGCTCATATTTCAGGGTTGGAGTTGCAGAGAAAGCTGTACTTGGGGCCACTGACCTAAAGCTCACATCGGCGCTCTTGGTGTCGTTAGCTTGTCTACTAGTAGTGTTTACCTTGCCACTTCTTTTACTCAGGCAGGCTCTGCTCAGTCTGTAGACAGGAGAACTGGGGCTTAGCACTGGAGGATCTCTGGAATGAGTCATAACATTGAAACCTCTTCACCGTGTGACATACCAGCATATTTCCTGTGAGCTTCAGCTTCCATACCAGGCTTTAGGTGAGGGGTCAGGCCGTGGAGGTATTGGCATACTGGTAAGGACTTGCGTATAGTTAAAGTCTAACATCACAAGCTGATATCCAAGTTTGTAATGTATGACCTTGCCTAGGCTTAAACCCGTAACAGGGACTCCTGAGGAGCAGTATGGGAAGTTGCAGTTAAACTTGGGTCAGATGACTGGAGGTCTAGGTATAAGCTAAGTCTTCACTCCTTCACTTGTTTGCAAATTCAGTCTGTGTGCATGTTGTTTGAGATCACTTCTGCTTCCTGATTAGGGGCCTGGGGTTGTTGGCGAATCTCCTGCACTATCTGATGTGCTCTATGCTGTGAATGAAGTTGAATTTCATTGTCCTTGGTATCTGGCTTGATAAGTGATGATGACCAGTACACAGAATCGTGCAGGCTTTGCAGTCCCCGGAAATAGCGTTGTGGTGATGGGTTTGATGACGGTAATCTTCACTGAGGTGCAGGGAAAGATAGAGAACAGTTTCCATTTTTCAAGTGGATGTGCCTGTCCTAAGAAAGTAACCTGTAGTTTCATGGAATTTCCCTTTTTATTTGTAGATATAATACTTTGCCAAGCAGAAGAACCCTGAAAAATTCAAGATTAGTGAGTAAGAAAGACGACGTGCATGTCTGTATCATGTGTTTACGTGCCATCATGAATTACCAGGTATGTTTGCGTTCTGATTCTTTAAAAAAAGTCTGGAAAATTCTGTCAGATTCGGATCTTGTCCTCTTTGGTTTGTTTGTATTTCTATTTGAAGTAAATATCAGGATTTAATGCAATTCTACTGGGAAAAGGGGTGGCTCATTTTAATGCTCCGTTTAACTCCCTGCCTTTTTATTTTAATTAGCATTTATTTAGAGGCAAGATGTTTTCCTCCTGCATCCATAAACTTGTTTAGATTAGTTGGTGAATGTTTGTGACCACTTAGGACAGAATAAGCCACTGATTCTGAGCAATAATGGATCAACTTCAGAACATTAGGAATGAGGGGCACCTGCGTGGCTCAGTCACGTGAGCATCTGACTCTTGATCTCTCTCAGGTCATGATCTCCCTGTTCAGTGGGTTTGAGCCCCATGTAGGGGACTCTGTGCTGACAGTGTGGAGCTGGCCTGGGATTCTCTCTGTCCCCCTCCTCCACTTTGTGTGTCTCTGTGTGTGTGTATGTGTACTCTCTCTTTCAGAATAAATAAATAAACTTAAAAAAAAATTTTGGAAAAGCATTAGGAGTGAATAGACTCTTAAATTGGTCAGTGGTTCTCAAAGTGTTATATGGTAAAAACGTGAGAAGTTACAATTACTGTCAATCGGGTTTAGTGGTTCTTAATCTTGATAAGAAGCACCTGGAGGATTCTTGTTACAAGGGCAGATTCTTCCTGCAGGTGGTGATGATGCCGGTATCCCCAACATGACAGGGAGAGAGACAGCTTAACTGTGAGTTGGATTAACTTTCACAGCAAAGTGGAATTTGGCCCCTGGATAGGGTCTCAGTTAGATGAGTGGAACCAGGGGGTAAGAATCAGAAAACATAATTCACATATAAAAACAGGATTTGATATCCATAGGTAGGGATGCTAATGGTGGGTCCAGGCAGAGGTGGAAAGTAAATGTGTAGGTAGATGGTATTAGAATTCAAACCTAACATAAGAAGGGACAAGCATTTTTCTGTCAGTCAGTAATTTTTGAGCATTGCTGGATAGACCCTTCTCTGGGCAGAGGGAATAAATGCCCCAGGGAACCTACTTTCTAAGGAAAGGGTGACAGGAGATAAATGGTAAAACATGCAGTGTTTGAGATAATAAAGATGATGAGCTCACACAGAGTGCTTCCTAAGAGGACCAGTGCTTTTAAGCCTAGTACTTAATTTAAGCTCGTAATAGTCCTGTGAGATTGGTAATACTACTCTCCCCCATTTTACTGATGAAGAAACTGAGGCATAGAGAAATTAAGCTTTACTTAATTAGCCAGCAAGTGGTGGAGTCTGATTTAAATCCAGGAAAACGGACTCCAGGGAACTGTTACTAATGCTGTAGAAAAAGTAGGCAGGAAATAGGAATGGGAAGTGATGAAAATGTGTGTTCAGTATTAATTAGGCCAACTGGGAAAGTGTCCCGGAGAAGTAGCACTTTTTCATAGTAGCAATTTGAACGAGGAAACAAGGTAAGAGATTTTAGGGCAAGAAGATTCTAGGTAGAAAAAAGGGTGAGTGCAAAAGCCATGGGGCAGGAATAAGTCTGATGTGAAGTCCAAGAAGGAGGCTGGGTTGGCCTGATTAGAATACGCAAGAAGAAGAGACGGAGATGAAATCTGAAGTTAACATGGGGTCCTGACTGTAGAGGGCTTTATTAAAAGCCAGTGAAAGGATACTGGCTTTACTGTGAGTGGAAAGCTGTTGAACAATTCTGAGGGAAAATGTGATGTGATCTGATACTTGATTTTAGCATGACATTCTAGCTTCTGTGTTTAGGATTGACCTTGGAGGGGCAAAAGCAAAAGGAGGTAGATCGTTTAGAGGGCTGCTGCATTAATTTTAGTTGAGTGTTGATAGTGGTATGGGCCAGGATCAAAGGAGCAGAGATGATGACGGGGGGCAGGATTCTGTTTTTCTTTTCATGGTAAAGGCAACTTGGATATGCGGTGAGGAGAGGAGGGTGGCTCCGAGGTGTTTGTCTTGGGCCCCTGTACAATGGAGTTGCCATCTACTACAGTGAGGAAGGCTGCAGCCTGAGCAGATTCGGGAGACCAGATTAAGAGTGAAGTTTTAGGGATGTCACTTTGTAGTCATCCAGGGGCACCTGGGTGGCTCAGTTGGTTAGGCGTCCAACTTCAGCTCAGGTCATGATCTCACGGTTCTTGGGTTCAAGCCCCATGTTGGGCTCTATGCTGACAGCTCAGAACCTGAAGCCTGCTTCTCATTCTGTCTCTTTCTCTCTGTGCCCTTCCCCCAGTCAGGCTCTGTATCTCAAAAAATAAATAAATAAATAAACATTGAAAAAAAATTGTTTTAAATGATGTCTGTAGTCCTCCAAATAGAGATCTTAAGTAAGGGGTTGGATTTGCCAATCTGAAATTCAAGGCAGAGATCTGAGCTGGAGTTAAAAATTGGGAATTAATAGATGGCGTATAAAGCCAGCGGAGTGCATGAGATCAACAGAGAAGCAAAAAGAGCCAAAATATGAACCCTGAGGCATTCTGTTTAACTGTCAGAGACCTGAGGAAAAGTAGAGAGACTGAGAAGTAGACAGGGAGGGAGGAGCCAAGTACCGGAAGTGTTTGAAGGAGAAGAGAGTGCTCAGCTGTGACGAGTGTTGCTGCTCTGTCAGGATGTGCGGTGAGACTTGGCCATGCACTTAGCAAAGTGTGGGTCACTTTGGCATTTTTGGGATGAACAGATTGATTGGAGAGGTGGGGATGATACACCTGATTAAAGTGACTGCAGTGCGCCTGGGTGGCTCAGTCAATTAAGTATCTGACTTAGGCTCAGGTCATGATCTTGCAATTCGTGGGTTCCAGCCCCACATTGGGCTCCACACTGACAACGCAGAGCCTGCTTGGGGTTCTCTTTCTCTCCCTCTCTCTCCCTTCTCCCCTCAAAATAAATATGTAAACACTTAAAAAAAAAAAAGCGATTGCAAGAAACAGGAGGAGGAGACTGTGAGTGCTTCGAGTTTTGCTGTAGACATTAGTGGAGAAACAAGGTAGTAGGTGGACACAGGTTGTAGGGTCAAGAGGGATTTTCCTGTTTTTACTGTTTAAGTTGAGTTTTTATGCTAATGACTCAGGGAGAGATACTGAGGGCTGGGAGAATTGCTGGAGCCTAGGATGTTCTTCAGCTGGTGGGTGGGAAGGGGATCAAAGACTCAAGTGGAGGGAGTGGCCTTGGTTTGGAGCCCAGGAGGGTTCCTCTTCAGGAAGAGAGGAGGAGGTAAGTGTGTGTCTGTGGGCGGATTGATACTGGGCTGGGAGCTTTTAGAAGATTTGGGTTTTTTTTTTTTTGATGGTTTATATTTTCTCTGTGTAATTAGAAATAAAGTCACGAACTGAGAGTCAGCGTGGAGGAGAAGGAATAATTCCTCAAATCAGAATCAAGAGTGATTCTGGAGCCTGTTGTTGAACTTGTTACTTCTTTAATAAATGATTGCTAAAATTTTCATAAATACGTTCAGGCACTGATGTGCTAGAGACATAAATGCATTTGTCAATGCTATAAAGTACCTTAGGTAGAATTTTCAAGTTCTTTTTCCTTTTATTATTTTTAAATCAACGTGGACAGTCCCCTAAGCTGACCCTAATGCTCTGTTTCACATTAATTTCAGTATGGTTTCAACATGGTCATGTCCCATCCACATGCTGTCAATGAGATTGCACTGAGCTTGAACAACAAGAATCCAAGGTAAGCTTAGTTTGTCATTGTTTGGGTATAAATCTACCTACAGAAAGCAGAGAGCTAGTCAACACTTAGCCAAGTTAGAGTTTGGAAACTTTCAAATGTACCTCTTTGGATTAAGATTGCCAGTGGACTCATTGGTTGTGTAGAATTTTCTTCTCAGCAGAGTTACAGTTTTACATGGGGTGGAGTTGAGCAGCTGGGGAAAACATTACCCCTTCACTGTTTTCTTCAAGCTTTCACTTCTTTCCAGGCCTGGTTTTTAGCATCCTTACAAATTTTGCCAGATTTGGTGGAGAGCATGAGTTTGCCAGGTTGTTAGGACTGGGGCCAGGAGAGTCTTGATACATACTTAGCTACACCACTTACTGCTGACAGCTAACTACATCCATTATTCCTTGTCCACACTTTAGTTGCAACCTTTGCATAGGTAATTTTTATTACCAAACAAAAAAAGAAACACAAAACAAAAATAACTGTGCACATGGATTGCTTCTTCTTCTCACTTGCCTCTAAAGGCCAGTGCTGTATTATTCACACCACACATTATCTCTAGAAGCCAGTCTTCACCAGTTTATTTTAGTTACTGTAATGTGTTTTCCATTTTGGCGAGGGATCCTGCATTTCACAAGTCTTCCTCCCTTCACCAGATACCTCTGCATAGACAGTATATTGAAACACTGGTTAATGCAACTAAAAAATCTGATTTCAAATGAGATCCTTTTTGATACAGAATGAAATGCAAACTGTAAAGTCCTACTTTAAATGTTTAATATTCTTTCAGACTGAATAGTTTTTGCAACTTTGTGATTGTTTCCTTAGTTTACTAGGAAATCTGGGTATACTTCTTTGTTCTTAAAACAGTTGTCTTGTGGATTATCAGGCCAATCGTTATTTAGAGGTTGGCAATAGCTTTTTCCCGGAAAAAAAAAAAAAAACCTGAAGTGATCTTATTCTGAAAAAACAATGCTTTTCTTGACGTTGTATTTGACAACTAGAGACTGTATTGCCGAGGATTTCCTTCTAAAAATATTTCAGACGGCGTTTTATTTTCTCTTCTTGAGTCAGAGAAAATATTCTTGTATGAGCACTGCTATAATCCAACTCCTTTCAGATCTCCTGCATATAAAGAAGTGATGATGGAAACTTGCCTTGTCATAGGGGATCTTTATAGTAACATCTGTGAATTAGCAGATTTGAAATATAGGACATGAATTTCAGTAGATTTTGAATTTGGGGGTCAAATGTTATTTCTCTGACTGTAAAACCAGAGAAGATCTTTAACCAATGGGATATTTTCCTGAATATTCCCAAGTTCCCAGTTGTCTTTAGCTTACCAATAAAACTTTTTCAAACATATTGTACTGAGTCACCCACTGTTAGAAGCGAAGGACTAGTATTCCCAGAATGAATTTTCATTACTGAGTAATTTTAATTTGTAATTTTGGTAGCGGGAAACATTTCTTCCAACTTTGCTACCTCAGATAAATCACTTACATAGAAGTTAGTAAAGGTTTAAAAATGTACTTTAATATAAATATACCTGAGTAGCTATGTAAGAAACTTACATGAACAAATTATTTGATTATCATAGACATTTTGTAAGGAAAGGAGAGCTGATTCACCATGTTACCTTGACTGATTTTTTTTTTCTTGCTTGTTTCTTCGTGTTTCCATAGAACAAAAGCCCTTGTTCTAGAACTATTGGCAGCTGTTTGTCTTGTCAGAGGCGGGCATGAAATCATTTTATCAGCATTTGACAACTTTAAGGAGGTAGGATACTTTGTAGTTTGCTCACACAAACATGTTTGGACACCTTTGAACAGAATGATTTACATTTTCTGTGTGTATGTTTTAGTGAGATATAATTGCATGTATTAGTGTCAGGTGTACAGTATTTGTATATGTTGCGAAGTCATCAGCCTAGTAAGTTAGTTAACATCCATCACCATGTTTTACCTTTTTATTTATTCTGGGGCCTACAGGGTAGACTAGTTAATTTTCTAAGACGTCACTGAGGAAGAAGTAGTGAACTTAGTCTAAATATCTTAAATGGATACATGAAGCTTTCTTTGATGTCACATTTCCAAGAAAAGTTAAAAACTATTTGCAGGATCCATTTCCCTTTGGAGAACATGGAATTGCCAGTTTGAAAACAGTTTGCAAACATGTTTTGTTAGACGTCTGTGGTTTTCATTATGGTTGATGCTTGAGCGTCCACCATGTACATTTGACGAACTCTTCAGTCACAGCTACTTTCCCCAAATCGCTTACATTACCGTTGCTGTGCTGGATGCCATAAGAAACCTCTCAAATAAATACAGACACTGATTTTAACAGTTTGTAGTCTTAACCAGGTGATCCTTTCCCAGGCAAGCAGTAAACCAGTGCACTTGCATGGTTGAAAATGGAAACTGAAAGGACCACAGAAGAAGAAACAATTACATACAGATAGCATGGTACCAAGGATTGTGGCCCATGGTATCAAGACATCATGACTGAAATGACCGCTAATTTCCCTTAGGGGTAGCATGCAGGGTTACATGGCCCCAAAGAATGCCTGTTTGCTCCCCTCTATGTGCCTAACATCTGAGGCTACTTTGAGTTGGGACATTACAAAAAGAAGTAAAGGCATTTGGAGCTCAGGGTTCAGTAGAGTCGTCAGCCAAACTCTGCCTTCTCCTGGCAGTCTTGTTTGATTCCAGTTCTTTTGGATTAGAATCAGATCTCACAGGGACTTGCAGACTCTCACTCATCTTTCTGGGGAGCCTCTGGAGTAGACCCCAGCTGGTATTTATTGAAGATCTACCATATGGCAGGGGCTGTGCCCAGGTCCACACATGTAATCACGTGGTTCTGTGAGACTATGTGAGATAAGTATTAATGTCTACATGTTCTAGGAGAATCAACTGAAATTCCAAATATAATTTGTTTGTCCATGGTCGCATAGCTACATGAGTGGCAGAGCCAGGACCAGGATTTGGTGCTCCTGATTCTGAACTTCCATTTCAAGTGGCATTTGGGCCCAGTTGTGCGTGAAACTCTTGGGGAAAATACTGAATTAGACAGGACCTCAGAGCCATTTCTGCCACCCTACTCTTAATTGGGCTTACTACCCCTGCTGCCATATGTTCTAGAGAGTGACCTATGGTGCTGTATGTGGGTTAGAAAGCTTCAAAGATGTCAAAAGGGACAACAGTCCTCCTGCCCGCTTATTTGTATAGTTTCCCTCCCTTCAGTCACTCACTGTTTTAAGATTTTTATATTAACCATTTTCTTAATGCCAGCTATGGACAGAATCAAATACTGTCTTTTTATCTCTTCAGCATCAGTGATAGTGAAAAAATTTCCAGGTTCTAAGAAAATGATGAGGAATAATAGTGAATCTTTAAATTCAAACTTAGGCTTCATAAACAAAGAGAGGCTTTAGAGATGAGAATGTATGAGTGCTGATCTGTGAATGTGTTTATATATCCTGTATTAGTACATAAAATTTATAAATAAGAGATATATGTTTGGGTGGACGGATCTAAAAAGAAAGTGAAACAGCATGCTATACTAATGTAACCCCCACATCTTTATCTTTGGGTCGTACTTGAACATATCACATCTAATTCCTTTCACTCTGGAAGCACTTACCATACAGTTATCATGACCCTTGTTATAATATGAGCAGTATCACAACTAGCTTCTGATTATATTGCAGGTCAAATGATGTCCTAAATTATAATTGTATACAATCAGTAATCATTAAAATCAGTAATTCATGAGATGGATGTTAATTTTGTTTCCTTTTAGGTAAAATAGAATTTCTTTCCTATGCATAATAGTACGTGGAGAATTGAGTCTTAGTGATCTGGTATCAGAATTGTATATGGTTTAGCCATTGAGGGCATTGTGTGTGCTTAGTCGAAAAAAAGTAATCTTACTAGATCTAATGGCTTAAGTAGTAATATAAACTAAATTAATTTTGACTTAGAATTTTAAAAGCTTTGACCAAAATCTACCTCATTTCTGTAATTACTTATATAAGTGGTGGTGTTTAAAATCTGATTCTCGTTGGACATCTCCTTGGATGGCATTTCCATCTTAAAGAAACAGTGCCATGTGGGAAGAAAAGGGACGAGAGTCGGGTAGTGTGTGTCCTCTTGGCATGCATTAACGTCAAGGTGGAGTCCGTGTCAAAAGAACATCAAGTCATTTATCTGTTCAGTCTAGGGTGAAAAAGCATATTTGTATTGATGCTTTTTTTTTTTTTTAATGTGATGCCATTGTCAACCCAGAATCTTTTTAAGTTTCTTTATTTTCTCCTATTTTATATGAGGGAATTTATTTTCTTATACATCATAGTTAAGCGTGTATTCTTTAATCATTTAAGCAAAACTGTCAGTGGAATCTTCTGGGTTTAGGGAGATGTGAGAGGCAGCTGTTGCTGATGAGAAAAAGTTGTACTTAGGTTCTCAGATGCTTGTGCAGATAGGGTTTGGATGACAGTAATCTGCATTGAGCTATTCATGGCAGAGAGAGTAGCATAGCAGGTAGTAGGTAGGATACTGGGGAGTAGGGCCAGCAAAGAGTCTTTACCTTCAAGAAGATTGTTTTTAAAGCTTTTTATCCCTGTTAGTAAGTTGGGATTCCATTCACCTCCTAAAGAAAAATGAAGGGATTTTCCCCTGTTTTCACCAGGACTGATGGAAGGTAGTGGTGGGGTTCAACATCGGAAATCAGTATCTTGTTTTGCAAATAAAGTAATTTGCAGTAGAGAAGCAAGTCCCTTTGGGCTTTGATCATTGTTAAGCATAGCCAAGCATACTGCCACAGTATGGTGTTAGATTCTAAGGGAAGTTTAAAGACCATGTGTCTTCAGTATGTAGCAGGATGTTTTTCCCTATCTACATCTTGAACCAACAAATCCATTCTGTCTTATTTGACCACCACAGATTAATTCAAATGTAAATTAAAAGAAGGTATCTTTTAGCTTTTGATGGACTTTTATGTATGATTCCTTAAATTTCTCACATTTCAATTGAAAGTCACAGTCTCAACAAGTGTGGTTTTCTGTTTTTGCAAAGAATTTCGCCACATGTCTGAAGTACATGCTTTAGGAAAAGAGGGAGCATTTCCAGTGTAATGATTTCTGATGGCAGGAAGAATATTAACTCAAGGCCTTGCTTTTGGTGGGTGTGGAGGTTGGGGCTAAGCCAAGTGTCACTGGGCAAGCGCATACATCACCTCGGTGTATCTGATGATAAATGAGTTCTTATACCAAGCATGGTTTACAACATATCTGAAAATGTAAGTGTAAGGAGTCCAGAAAGACTAACCCATTCAGTCAGCCATTGTACTCCTTGAATACCTTTCTCTTAATTTTTTTTTCCTAAATAAAAGGAATTAATACATTTGGTTTTGGTGTTGAAACATCTCCTTAGGAAAATTTGTGGTTCTGAAGTGAAGACCAGGAAGAGAACAAGGAGTCACTTTTTTTTTTTTTTTTTTTTTTTTGGCCTACAAGCTAATTTAGCCACGTACAGGGACGTATTACCATCTTGTCTGAATCGATACTTTCTTAGTTGCAGCGCAGTATATGTTTTTGAACAGTTGGGCTACCCCACAGGAAGGAAAAATATTTGGAAGCAAAGGTTGGTATTGCAACCAAAGGTTGCTCTGTTGGTATTTGCATTAGTTCAGGGTCTTGTTTGCAAGAACCAGAAACTGACTCTAACGTATAGGAGAAAAGGTTGATTGGAAAGATGTTGAGAAGGACACAGGGTTGACAAGGAGTCTAGAGAAACAGCCCTAGAAAACGGGCAAGCGTTTGTAAAATGTGGCTAGACTCAGGCTGTGTGCCCTTGAAGCCTAGCCACCATAAACAGTTCTTGAGGCTCTCATCATGCTTTTTCTTCTCTCCCAAATACCATGGACCATAGCTAGTGATCCACTAAGGTCATAAAAGTACACTTATGGGTAAGGACACGAACTAGCCCCACTTTAGAGTTATAAACGCTACTTAACCCAATATCCCTTGGGAAACTTGAGTTCTTCTACCTAGACCTTGCTCTCTCCAACTTTTCTTAGTCTATTTTTTTGCATTCTATTCTTTGATAAGTTTGACAAATGGCTTTTAAGAAAGCCTCTCCAAAAGTCTGGCAAAAAATGCTCCTATTTGAAATCCGAGGGAAAGATACTAAGGCACACAGGCTCTGCAATGGAGTAGCCTGCTATGATACTAGTAATAAAACTCTTGGAGGGCTTTGAGCTACCAGCTCCCCCAGACTGCTGGAAGGTGCACCTGGAATTCATCAGGATTCCAGAATGATTATAACTGTGTTCTCATCTGCTTCCAAAATGACAGCATCTGGCTTTAACAAATAAGCCTGAGGCCTGAGTTTGGTTATTAAAGGCCTAACTCCTTCCCACTTCTGCCCTTTCAGTGTAAAGAGGTGGAGCCTTGTGAAATGAGTCACTCAAGGCCACCAGCGCTCCTGTACACAACACTCTTGGCAGTAGCCATTATTTTTTTGGCCTTTTTCTAGAAGGCTTCTTAAGAAAGCTGATGTGGTTTAGCTACTGGGCACCGGAAAGCACTTGTGCTACACATTATTAACTTGATTTAAGAAAGCCTGTCAAGTTTTATTTACAATGGGCCAAATTGGGCAGGAAGGAGAGCAGACATGTTGGTGTGATTCCAACATCCTTCTGAGTTTAATCCCATCTAATCTAACCTCTTGAACATTTGAGAGTGTAGGATTATAAATTCAGCACAAGACCATCCAGATAACTCCTTCATTGGTAAAAATTTTCAACATGGAGGGAAGGGTACTTTGTTCCATCTCACCATGAACTGCAAGCAGTGTATTTTCTCAGACCCCAAACTGGGAGCTCCAGTTCTAAAGCATGCATGTATTTCACTGTATGAGGCCAGAGTTACACTAATCTGATTCACTGAGACTTGACTCTGGCCGGTTCATCTTCCAGGGACCAGGAAGCAGAGTCACAGCGATTATTCTTTTGAACTGTTTATTAACTCTTACAGCTAACTGCTTGTGTATAATAAATTACCCCCAACATAGTCTTATTATGCTCATGGATTCTGTGGATCAAGAGGTCAGACCAGGCCAGGTGGGGATGGGCCTCTTCAGGGAAGATCCCAGCTACTAGGGGTCGGAATTCATTTGCAGGCTTCTTCACTCCAGTATCTAGCTTCTGGGCTCTCATGACGCACAGGCTGAGCTCAGTAGAGCCTGTCAACCAGAGCGCCTCCATGTAGAACTCCTTGTGGCTGGAGCTTCTTAGAGCACGAGAGCTGTCTTCCAAGAGGAACTATCCAGGAAGGAACATCTAGAGATCAGCTATTCAAAATTTGGAAGTTGCAACACGTCTTCTGAGCTCGTGTCAGAGTCGTCAGTGTCGTTTCCACTACATTCTGTTGATGATAAGTGAGTCACGAAGGCCAACACAGATGCGAAGGGGAAACCATGACTTCACTTCTTGATGGTGGATTGTGAGGGTCACAGTGCAGAAGAACACGTGGGGTGGAGAGCCTGCTGTGATCATCTTTGGAAAATCCAGTTCACCTCAGTTACTTTTTAAAGAATTATCAATATATCTCTAGTTCCTCTTCTGTTTTCTTTTTCTCCTTCTCTCAACTCAATACTTGGTTTCTCCTCAGGACTGGAAGCTTTATAAACTTCATTGGAGTTAGGAAGGATGGTTATGTTTCTTTTAAGCCAGTTTACTATGGTCAGACCATATTTTGAGAACCTTTATAGAGGAGAAAGGAGCCATTTACAGAGGATTTCTGAGCCTCTGGTAATGAACTAGTTATTTCTTTATCATCTATGTCTTTATCATCTTCTAAGGAAGTGAAGGCTAGTCTCCTGTTGATCATTAAGGGATGAGTCATGCTAACTTACTGGAAAATATTTTCATGAATATTTGAGTGCCCCTTTGTGTCAGATCCATTGATAAACACTGGCCATAAGAAAATGAGTAAGACATGGCCCTATCCTTAAGAGGGAGCATCCCAGTCCAATTAACAAAACAGAATAAATATTTTTGACAGTTAAAGTGCTAGACTTTCTGAAGGTAAGTGTCAGATACTTTGCATGAGGAATAACAGCTAACCAAGAGGAGGTGGAGGAAGGAGGGCAGATGCAGTGGGAATTCCCAGGGGAGGCTTCCTATTGAAAAAGGCACCTGGCTGAATTTAGGATGAATAAGAATAAACCAGGTATATTAGTTTCTTATCACTGCTGTAATAAATTGCCACAAACGTAGTGGCATCAATTGATTGCAAATCAAACACTTAAATTAAGCTAAGCCTTTACTAGATTGGTGGGTTTATAACAATGCTTAGACTCATTTTACACATCTGATCAACAATGCTAAGTATAACAGTAACTTAAGTTATTTCTTTATCCTGTAGTTCTGTTGGTCAGATGTGTAAAATGAGTCTATAGAGTGACGTTGCTTTGAGTAATCCATTTGCTTACCCTTTCCGTTTCTAGAAGCTGCATATATTCCTTGGCTCATGGCCTTTTCTGACTCTGATCCTCTGACCTCCTTCCTTTAGTGACCATTGTGATTACATCTACTCAGATAATCCAGGATAATCTTCCCATCTCAGAATCTTTATCTTAATCATACCTGCAGAGTCCCTTGTATACGTAAGGTAAATATTTACAAGTACTAGAGATTAGGATATGGACATCTTTGTGAAGGACATTATTCAGCCTACTATGCCAGGTAAAGCTGTTCTTTTATACAGAGAAGGTAGCATCCTAACAAAGCTTCAAAGACTGTAATTGTAGTTTACTGTACTCTACATTCTTAAAGGGTGAGGGTGTGGGGAAGACAAAAGGTGGGATACAAAGTTAGGAGCAGATCAGGGAAGACTGCATTGCTTATTCCAAAGCCTTCATATTGCCCTGTAGCCTAAGGAAGCAAGAAGTAGTGGTAGGAAATGTGTTCTCCAAGTATTTGCTGTTTAGATCTGCTCTTTCAGTAAAAACAAAACAAAAACAAAAAACAATTATATTTTGCTGCGTGAGTCCATTGGCAGTGGGCTTAGCATGAGGTCACTTTGACAGAACAGGGTTAGAGTTTGAGATTTGTTTTAGAGATTTCACCATTCATATTTCTCATTCCTTGGGCCTTTGCTATATTCATTTACTCCTAATATCTACAGGACTTTCCTTTGCTGTGGGCCTGAGGGAACTAAAGAACAAAAGTACAAGAAGGTAGTGACATGTGGGGACAGAGGAGATTATCGTGGTATCTGGGAGCCTTTGTAGAGATGCTTTGCTTTTCAACCTTTATAATTAGACCCTCCCCTCTTTCCACAAGCCTGAGTGCAATTTACCCAACAGGGAGCCTCATGTTCTATTTCATTCATAGCAGCCACCTTTTAAAAAAAAAAAAAAAAAACATGATGTTGCCTCCTTTTTGTTTTTATTCATGTAAAAATCCCACTTCTAAAATCTGGGCCCTTTGCCAACTGTAAAAATCATAGGCCTATGTGTCCCCCTTGCATATTCTGGGAAGATATCAATGAAAGACCTCAGGGAAAAGCCAGTGAGAACTGCATGTTATTTCCAGACCCCATAGGATCTGCACTGGTGGCTGATCCCTGAACATGGCACTTTCACTTGAGAAGTGTTTCTTTGACCTTTCAGGGTTGTTAGTGTTGTAAGGTACGTATGGATGGAATGAAGTACTCTGTTGCGAGTTGATGGGAGAGTTGGAATCAGATGTCTTACATTTCTGACATCATCATCACCAGCTCCTCAAACCATTAGAATGGGGAGTTTTTAGTTCCCATTCTGGCATTTGCTTCTGCAGAATAATGTTCAAGTCTATTTTAGGGGCACCTAGGTTGCTTTTTCCTGTGTAAAAGAACACCTCCCTTTTTCTTCCTCACTCCACCCTGACTTGTATAACAAGGAGGTTTTTTTTTCTGTATCTTGTACCTAAGAATGCTTTCATACTCTGTTTGTCCTAGCTGCTTTTAAAAGCACGTTTATATTAAGTCAAAATAGAATTGTTTTAAAATGTCAAATCTGGATTATAGGTTATTTTTAGTGGTCATTAAGTTCAATGCTAAGCAGTGGCTAAGCCCTAGACCCAGGGCTATGTTAACCACCTTATTAACTAGGCTGCTAGGTTTACATAGAATTGTTAAAAACAATTATGAAAATGCTATGCTAGATATGTTAACCAGGAAAAGGATAAATCATATATATTTGCGTTATGTATACATGTATGTGTGTATGTTATATGCATGTGTGTATTATGAGTAACTGCATAAAGATATATTTGTGTAAAGTAACAGGCCCTAAAAGGAAACAAATGAGGGGTTTGGAGTAGCTTTGATTTTTCTGTGTGTGTGTGTGTGTGTGTGTGTGTGTGTTTATTTCTGTTGCTTGTAGTGTTTGGCAAGTAACATGCCTCATGTGGCTAAATGTCCCTAATGTGTAGGGATAGATTTTTCCTTCTAGTAGTGTTTTTAAATTAAAAAAAAAATTTTTTTTTAGGTTTGTTTATTTTGAGAGAGAAAGTGTAAACACGGGAGCCACAGAAAGAGAGAGAGGGAGAGAATCCCAAGCAGGCTCCACGTTGCCAGTGTAGAGACTGATGTGGGACTTGATCTCATGAATCGTGAGATCCTGAGCTGAAATCAAGAGTCTGATGCTTAACCGCCTGAGCCACCGAGGTGCCCCCCTTCTAGTTGTGTTTTATATGACTAGCTTTCTTTTGTCTTTTCTAAAGAGACCGGTTATCTTTTGTGTAATACTTCTATAAAAATAATGACAATCAAAATTCTTTGGAACTTTTAGAAAGTTGTTGAGTAAATATACTTTTTTACTATGGGAAAAAAAACCACTATGATAAGATCAGGAGAGTTTGACAGAAAATAAAATACCTGATTTTGTTCCACAGAAGTTTCTGTTGCCTTGAGAAAGACAGGGTTGACTTTAGTAGATAGTTAGGGACTAAATATGCTAAGGTAAACAATAAGAGGCCAGTAATTCAGAACTTTATACGGATTGTGCTGATAGTTTTCATTCCCTATTTAAACTAGTTCTAGGTGTTCCTGCCATGAATATGCTTATTGAGCTTGACTTCCTGTGTGAGTCAAGCTCAGATTTCATTTGAAATTTAAATATTTGTAAAACTTGAGCACCTTTTAAAATGTATTTGGGCTCCATAGTTACTCCATAAGGGTTTTATTTGGTTGGTTTCTTTTAAACTAATAAACAATCATCTTCAGAAAGAAAGCATGAGCAGAGTTCATGAATCTATTCCATTTTATTCCATGTTGTAAACAGCCAGAAGATTTGTCATGTGTACAAAAAAGGGCATGTACATATATAGAAATACGAAGGCTACCATTTATTGTTTGCTGAGTACCGACAGGCTACTATATATTACTTCAGTAGGGTCCGCCCTATGAAGTAGGGATAAAGAACAAGAGATTTAGAGTAAATAGACCTACTGACCTACTTTAGTAAGTGGCAGCTTTGGGATTTTTATCCAGATCCATTGACCTACAAGGCTCAGTCAATCTTACAGAACATGTCATCATACACTATACACTTTGTACACATGTTTACACAACACCCTCAGTTTTCTACTACAAAGCAAACCTAATTGGAGTAGTTATAGATTGAGCAGGTTATCAGAGTATTTTTAGTTATTAGTAAAATTCAGGACTCCCTGGGCTATTTGTATGGGGCCTGAAAAGAGAGTATTGGTCTTGAGCAGCATTATAAAGGAAGGAGGAGATGTGTTTGGTGGGTGGAGGGAATTCTGGGAACAGACGGAGAAAACAGTTTGGGGTCCTGGAGCAGGTAGGTCAAGATAATTGTGCTGCAAGGCAAGGAGCCATGTCTGTGACCAGGGGCCATGATACAGAATAAAGCATGGCCAGTCACAGGCATGGCAGCTTCTGAGGTGGGAAGAGTGGAGAGATTTGAAACCTGTGAAAGAACCTTCACTGGAAGATAAAGTAGGAAGGAAAAAAAAAAAGGGAAAGAGAAGCAGCTGATAGTTATAAAGCACTTGATAGTTTATAGTGTCTTTATATCTGTTCTGTTTGATTCTGTGGAAATCTGAGAAAGGGCATTTTAGGTAATTCTGATAAATCTTAAGAGTACCGATTTTCTGCATGAAGTATGTGAAAGGGGAGATGCTGGCGTTTGGAGGGTAAGTAGTTCAGGGCCCTGGATCAAGTTTGTGGCATGACAATGGATATGAAGCCACAAAATCAGGACAGGATAATCCATTGAATTTGGGGACAGACATAAGAGGAGAATGAACATCTATTCAAATTATATATATTAAATTTAGAACAAAGTAGCATAGCCACAGTAAACAGTTATCTGGGATTTTTTTTTCCCCCGGAGAAGAAGACAGGCTTGGTTTTTATTAAATTCATTCTCTTAGTGATGGTAAAATGTCCAATGTCCAATTCTTGATTCTGAACTAAAGATGATGAATGAGAGAACAAGTTTAAACAGAGGCAGTGGGGAGTATGTGTGTGTGTGTGTGTGCGTGTGTGCGTGTGTGTGTGTATAATCCAGAGAAGGGGATTATAACTAAGGAGATGAATTCCATGGGCCCTCAACCTAGAGGCGTAAGGAGGCCAGGCTAGAATGCGCTGGAAGGGTGCTTGGAAGAGACCAACACAGGGCACAAAGGACAATCAAGAGAGTTAGAATATACCTGGTGGGTCTGGTATCTTGTGCAAATTCCTGTTTCAGATGACAGGTTAGTCCCATGGTCTCTATATCCCTTTCAATTCTGCAGTTTCCTATATCTATATAAAATTTGGTTTGTGCATGCCTATGTGTATGGTATGTATCATGCATATATGTTCAAGTGGTTCTGTCAGAGAAAAGTTAAATGCTTCTTGTATTACAGATATGAAAACAAAGTACCCAGATAAATGTTTGGTACATAAAGTTACAAGCAAGAACAAATATAACGTGTCTAAGGGCAGTTGGTAGGACAGAAACAAGCTTAAAATAAAAATAGAGTCCTGTGATTTTAGACTACACTGGATTGATAGTCCCTTGTCCCCTTTATAACCACCTGGGAATGGCTGTTTCAGTTTCTAAACCCAAGTGTCATTAAAAAAATCTGTAGTGTGTCAGAGGAACTTGCTGCTTCCCTAACCAGAAAGTGAACTACATATACTTGGGGCGCATGGTACCTGCTGCTCGTAAGGGTCTGTGAAAGCATCACTTTTCTTGGGCAGTGTTTTTTTAAGACAGAGCTTTTGAGCCATGATTCAGACTTTTCATTTACTGGCTCCTCCCTCACCCCCGGACTCTGTTCTGCTTACTGTTCCTGCAGCCATTCCTTATTCCCTTCACTGTAGTGGTGTGTGTGGCTCCTGCCCAGTTCTTTCATTCTTTATATCAATCTGCCAAGGATATATAGTCATGCTTAGTTTTCATTCACAACAATTGCCTCAAACACACTCAGAAGAAAATGGCCCGGCGGTTCCTGATTGCGGTCCAATAATCACTGTCAGTCACCCTTCATCGTGAAGTTGAGCTCTCTGACGGAATTTCCCCCCCAGCTTTGCGTCACTGGAGAGTGGAAGTGGCCAATTATAGTAACATGAGCTATAGCCCTGTTTAGTTTCAGCAGTTTGGTTTTGGCCATGGAAAATAAGGGCTCCTTCCCTACCAGTGTACCAGCAACACATGTGATATCCCGGGTTTACTGGTATACCGCTAAGAACAACACTGAATTTTCCATTTTGAAGTATTTTCCAGGAATTAGGTGTAAAACTAGGAAGTAGTGTATTCTGTGCGGTATTTATCATGGACATGATTAATGCATTGTTAAAAGATGATCTTTTTGTTGATTATGTGGTATTTTAATGTGTCATGTTTTCTAGTGCAAATCTGTTTACTTGAGTAGGCTGACTGAGTTTAATTGTCCCTGAATTTTGGAGAGTGCATGCCCTATAGACCATGTGGAAGAGAATGGTTTCATCTCTCTCATATTCTTGCTCAGAATCCAACGTTCACTTGGCTTTGGGAGACGAATATCTAGCTTTGTAATGAGCCTCTATGCGATAGAGGTAGGCACATCCCAGAGACAGTGGCGAATGGTCAGGGATCCACTGCTTTCTAACCTATCTAATGCCAGAGATTGTACCTGTCCTTGTGTAACATAAGAACTGAAGTCTTTTTTTTCCTTTTTAAAATCTTTTTTCTACCTTGTAAACTGGTGGAAGGTTTTTTGCTATATAGGGAAATATGCCCTGTCTGAAAAATGTGACTTGATCTTTATGGAGAGATGGCAGATGTTGTAGTCCTTTGGGGTGATAGACTCCCCGACAATCTTGTAAGACATTTTACTATTAGAAACCCATTCATCTGCTTCTTCAGGTTTCGAGTTTTGAGAATTCATCATCTTTGTAGAAATGAAGCTATTCTCTAGTAGTAAAATCTAGTAGTTCTTCAACTTGTGGCCTCAAGACCCACATTTTTTACATTAAAAACCCACGTTTTTACATTAAAAAATTAAAAAAAAATTTTTTTAATGTTTTTATTTCTGAGATAGAGACAGCGTGAGCAGGGGAGGGTCAGAGAGAGAGAGAGAGAGAGAGAGATACAGAATCCGAAGCAGGCTCCAGGCTCTGAGCTAGCTGTCAGCACAGAGCCTGACACAGGGCTGGAACCCATGAACTGTGAGATCATGACCTGAGCCAAAGTCGGATGCTTAACCGACTGAGCCACCCAGGCACCCCTAAAAAATTTTTTTTAATTAAAAATGTTTTGGTTTTTTTTTTTTTTTTAATTTATTTTTGAGACAGAGAGTGAGCAAGCAGGGGAGGGGCAGAGAGAGAGAAGGAGACACAGAATCCAAAGCAGGCTCCAGGCTCTGAGCTGTCAGCATAGAGCCTAACACGGAGCTCAAACCCATGAACGGTAAGATCATGACCTGAGCCGAAGTCGGACACTCAACTGACTGAAGCACCCAGACACCCCCCCAAAATTTTTTTTCTTAAAGTTTGAGTAATCTCTATATCCCTATAGTGTGGGGCTTGAACTCACAACCCTGAGATCAAGTGTCACATGCTTTGTGACTGAACCAGCTAGGCATCCCAACATTCTTGAAAATTATGAAGGATCCCCCAATTTTCTCTTTATGCAGATTATATATTATATTTACTCCATTAGAAATGTAAGCAAAAACTTTGATACTTATTTCATTACATAATAGAGGGGTACCTGCGTGGCTCAGTCGATTAAGCATCTGACTCTTGATTTCTGCTCAGCTCATGATCTCACAGTTTGTGAGTTTGAGCCCCACATCAGGCTCTGTGATGACAGAGTGGTGCCTGTTTGGGATTCTTTCTCTCTCCCACTCTTTCTGCCCTTCCCCTGCTCATGCTCTCTTTCTCAAAATAAATAAATAAAAACTTATAAAAACTAACATACAGACTTATTACATATTAATGTTATAAAAAATCTGTTTTTCAAAACTTTAAAAAAAAAATCAGTGACAGGGGCACCTGGGTGACTCAGTCAGTTAAGCGTCTGACTGGCTCAGGTCATAATCTTGCAGTTTGTGACTTCGAGCCCCATGTCAGGCTCTGTGGTGACAGCTCGGAGCCTATTGCCTGCCTTGGATTCTGTGTCTCCCTTGTTGTCTGCCCCGCCTTAACTTGTGCACGTGCTCTCTCTCTCTCTCAAAAATAAAAGCACATTAAAAATTTTTTTTCTAGATGAGTGACAGTATTGGCTGTTTTAGTCATCTTGGGGTGCCATAACAAAATATACACTGCATGGCTTTAACAACAGAAATGCATTTCCTCACAGTTAGGGAGGCTGAACTTCCTCATGCCCGCATGGCTGGGTTCTGGTGAGGGTCCTTGTCTGGCTTTCTGATGCTGCTTTCTTGCTGTATCGCCAGATGGTCTTTCCTAGAGAGAGGTGTGTGTGTGTGTGTGTGTGTGTGTGTGTGTGTGTGTGTGTGTGTGTACACGAACGTGTGTACGAACACACAGGTCTTTTTCTCTTCTTCTAAAGCCATCAGTGTCATTGGATTAGGGACTCACCCTTATGACCTCATTTAGCCTTATTTACCTGCTAAAAGCCCTGTTTCCAAATACAGTTGAATTGAGGGTAGGGCTTTGACACATGAATTTTGTGGAGACTCACTTTAGCACAGTTTAGTCCATAATAGTGCCATTACTTTATATTTTATACAGTTTTTAAAGTCTAGTGTAATAGATGGCCACTGTCTGCTTCTGCATTCAGTTGTGTTGTTTTGGTCAAAGTAGTTGAAGAGAATCCAGCTCCACACAAGTGCACAGATGGAAAAGGAAGTATTTTAATAGCATTTTCAAGTAACAGTAGATATAGTTTTTTGAAACTATACTATACAAACACCGGACAGGTAGTAGCTTCTTAAAGGTTAGTTACAAAGTAGAATCTGAAACTGTATTAATGAACTTCTGTTAACTTTAAAATTTATTTGCCTGTCTTGTACCTTGAATGAATGCCCAGTTTGTAACAACATGCAGTAGTTAGTTGGAAAATATCAATTCACTGAATTATTCAGATCTTCTAAATATTGGCAGATTTCATCATGCAGTATTTTTTTTAAAGAACATGTTATTATCACCACCACTTTCATCAGAAAAATCTTTAAATATTGGAAGGGCTGCCAAACTCATGGTGAATATAAGTTTCCCAAAATTCTCATTTTTGCTTGAAAGCTTAATTTTTGTCGTTGCAAACCCATATTTTCAGTTTCCTTCATCCATTTTCAAGAAAACTTGCTGCCAAGGTTTTAAGTCTTAATAACTGTGGTGTGTTAGTTATTTTCTTTCAAATAAGAATGAAAAAAAAAAAAGGCTAGATCATCTTGAAACTAGAATAATCACAGAAGTCCTTTTCCTCAAGAAAGGCATATCTTAACAAATAGCAGACGTACTTTATGCAGGCTTTCCATTTTGTTATATAGAACACTAAAAAGGTGTATGTTCACTGGTCAAAATGGAATAAAATTAATAGTTTTCATTGCATCATCAAGGGTATTTTTTAAATTAATTTTTCAATTTTCCAGTATAGTTAACATACAGCATTAAAATGTTGTCATTTGTACAATATATTGATTCAGCAGTTCTATACATTATTCAGTGCTCACCATGATAAATGTACTCTTAATCCCCTTCACCCATTTCTCCCATCCCCCCCACCTCCCCTCTGGTAGCCATTTGTTTATTCTCTGTAGTTAAGGATCTGTTTCTTGATTTCTCTCTTTTTTCCTTTGCTTGTTTGTTTTTGTTCTTAAATTCCACATTGTGAGTGAAATCATATGGTATTTGTCTTTCTCTGACTTATTTTGCTTAGCGTTATACTTTTTAGCTCCATCCATGTTGTTGCAAATGGCAAGATTTAGTTCTTTTTATGGCTGAACAATAGTCCATTACACATGCGTGTGCACACACATACATATCTTTATCCATGCATATACTGATAGACACTTGGCTGCTTCCACAATTTGGCTATTGTAAATAATGCTGCAATAAACATAGAGGTGCATGTATCCCTTTAAATTAATGTTTTTGTACTTTCTGGGTAAATACCAAGTAGAGTGATTACTGGATCATATGATAATTCTGTTTTTAACTTTTTGCGGAACCTCCATACTGTTTCCACAATGGCTACTCTGGTTTGTATTCCCATCAAGAGTGTAAAAGCGCTCCTTTTTCTCCACCTCTGTGCCAACACTTGTTGTTTCTTGTATTGTTGCTTTTGCCATTCTGACAGGTGTGAGGTGGTATTTCATTGTGGTTTTGATTTGCATTTCCCTGATGGTAAATGATGATGAGCATCTTTTCCTATGTCCGTTGGTCATCTGGATGTCTTCTTTGGAGAAATATCTGTTCCTGCTTCCTGCCCATCTTTAATTCGATTTTTTGTTTTTTGAATGTTGAGTTGTATCAGTGCTTTAGATATTTTGAATACTAACCCTTTATCAGATATGTCCTTGTATCAAGGGTATCCTTAAGGGAAACTGGCTTTTTAATTTTGTCGTAAATGGACGCTGATGAGTGCAGTGATTACTGTAATACTTGGTGCCGCTGCCTTGAGTTGTGCCAAGGCAGCCGTGGTTTCATTCACCCACTGTTGCTTCTGCACCACTTTGGTCTACTCTATGAAAAAGGCAAGTAACTCCTTAGTGTCCTTGTAATCATAGTTCTGACCGCACAGACTCTGTGAAAGTGCCTCAGAAACCCTTGCACCCAGAACCATATTTTAAGAACTGTTTCCCAAATACACTGTCTGCTCTCTTTCTTTCTTTTCTTTTCTTTTTTTTTTTTTTTAAATGTTTTATTAATTTCTGAGAGAGACAGAGAGAGACAGCGCAAACAGAGGAGGGTCAGAGAGAGAGGGAGACATAGAATCTGAAACAGGCTCCAGGCTCTGAGCTGGCTGCCAGCACAGAGCCCGACGCAGGGCTCGAACCCACGAACCGCGAGATCATGACCTGAGCCGAAGTTGGACGCTTAACTGACTGAGCCACCCAGGCGCCCCCTGCTCTCTTTCTGCATCAGGTAGAAGTGATTCCATTTAGATGAGAGTAGGGTCCTCCTGTTAGAGATTCAGGATTAGGGCACAGCACAGAAGAAAGTGGAGGAGATGTGGAATGAGAGGAGGGAGCAGTGGAGAAACCTCAGGCATTTGCCTGTTTGTGCACCGAGGTCTTTGATCTAGCAAACAAAGAGTCCTTGTTTTCAAGGGCTCGGAATTCATTGCACATCTTTGTTAGATTTAGTTTGACTTGTGATTCGGGAGTGAAGAGGGCATGGGTTGACATCTGCCTCCCGAGCAGGCCCTGAGATATGTGGTGACAGTGCCGCAGGGTTTAACTCCTCTCCTGTGCTCTTGGTACAATTCAGTGAATGTGCAGTGACCACTAGAAAGTGTCATTGTGTCCTCTCTCTTCCCTTGCTGGGACAAATTGGATATACTCTAAAGATGAATCTCTGAGGAGAAATGAATGAGAAAAGGATAGTGTTAGGCCTCCTTCTACTTTAGAGGAATCTGATGGGTCGTTCATCCCAGAGAAGACTGAAGGCTTTTTCTTGTCATATAGTACTCAGGTAGCTATATAAATACCAGTCTCTCTCGAGCTGCAGTGTATCCTGGTCTTCCTGTAGGAATTGAAGCCTTGAAAGAATCTCTGTATGTTCTTACAGCCAAGAGATGTGTCTTGTATTGAAGCCAGAAAGTCGTCAGACATTAAGAATATTTCTGGAAGATGTCAGTTATGAAGAACTGTTACTATGGAGCCCTACTCTCTAGAATTTAGTGAAGGTCATTTTTGTTTAAGGAAGTGATAAAAATGCATTTCTCATTTACGGTGTGTTTCAACAAGTTATTCTTTGGGTCTTTACTAGCGCTTTGCTTCTTTGTCAGGATTCTTTTTTTTGGTACAGCAAAACACATACATGAAAAGTAAAAGGGTCATCTGGATGTTTTGTGTCGCTTGTGCCAAAACGTCTGGATATTTGGAAACATCTGGAAAAGTGGCGAAGTTTTCGCAAGGGTGATTAGCATGATGTGGATAAAAGCCTTTGCTCCTACTCAGATGTTTACCGGTTCAACATTGATAGAAATATTGTATTAATTTATGGGGAAGGAGGATTGAATAGACTGTAGAATGCGTTCTGTTGTTGAGCTTTCCCCGTAGTTTTCTGTGGAGTGAGATAAGGTTATTTAGTTTCAGAATGTTTCACGTTAATGAACATTTCCGCCTTTAAATCCCGGGAGACATGAGAGCCAACAGGAGGTCCAAGTGGTGTGCTTCTGACCCAGCAGCCAGGTGCTGTCAGTGTGTGAAACATCTGGGTACCTGAGCGGGGGAGAGGTCATCGACCTCTGAAAGCACGGAACACCCTGGCAGAGTAGTTTTCTGTCAGGACATCTTGGCTTCAAGTAATCCTCAGACCGCTGGCGCTCTCAGTGGAAGGTGAAAGATGCTCTTCACCTTGGACAGACTGTGAAACGACTGTTTACTTCATGCAGCCCTGAGAAGAAAACGGAACTTTTGTTCCTGGGCAGGCCCCGAGAAGGGTAGCGTAATCAGTCATAATAGACCGTGCCTCCTAAGCGGTGCCTTCCTGCAGGGAGCCGTGCGGATCACAGGGGCCTATTGTGAGGGAGAAAAAGAAAGCATTGAAGCAGGCACCAAGCAGCAGGGCAAGAAGGAAACACTTAAGCACAGGGCCTTTAATTTTTATATAACTAACCCAGAAGCGTATTTTATAGCCACCTCATAAGAGTCAGGCCTCAGTCTGGCCGCAGATTTTGTGTGGTGCGCTGGGAGCTGTTGCTGAGAAAGCCAAAGACCGTCATTGACCTTGAAAGGGGACGGAGAGGTGGCTGAAGGCCGGCAGTCTGTTATTTGAACATCTGGCTGGCAAGAATACTCTTTATTACAGGCTTTTGTCAAGCCATCTTTCTTCACTATTAGCTGTAAGGGAAATCCTCCCCTAACCCCTGTTCACCCTTCAAGACACTTTAAACCACTGCCTCTTTTGCATCCAGGGCCCCGGATTTATCCAAATGGTTTGGGACCGTGTTCAGAAATGTCTTTCACAGATGTTGGAGAGCAGAGTTGAGTCGTTTTTTGGCATGAGCTGTGCTTTTGCTTCAGTTCTCCTTGAAGTGAAAATGTATCTTGCTTGTCCTGGGTGTGGCCCGTATTATCTGGGCAGGGCAGGATTTATCTGCTTTACACCACCAGTGAGCCAGATGCCGAGATACGGCGCTTTGGTCCTTAGGTATGGTACACAGGGCCTGCGTAGCTGAGTGCCTCTCTCTCAATTTGGTTTGTGTCGAGCTTCAGGCTGGTCAGTTTGGGAATATCATGTTATATTGCCATGCCGAGATGAGAATTGTAGAGCTTCAAGATAGCAAGTGAGGGATTTTTTTTTTTTTTTCAAACTTTTATTAGCAATGAAAACCTTCAGTGAAGCTTTTTTCAATGAACTCGTATCAGGCAACCCAGTAAAAGAGAGCAGAGCTGGATAAACGAGGACAACAGTCCCCAGAACCTTTCTTACTTGTGTTTTTCCTTTGCCTGCCGAGCTCCCCACCTTGGGAGCCCCCAAGTATTCCTCTATCACCCTAAGGCTTTCTAAAAGCAGCCTTGAAAACAAGAAATAGAACGTAGGGCTCTCAAATTAATGGATGTGACAATGTAAATCTAGAGAGGTTCACCAAGTTGTCCAAACTCCCAGCAGAGTGGTGCAGAGCTGTGACTTCTGACCCAGGTCTTATGGTCCCCTGCTTGGTCCTGTATCTGCCCTCATATCTCCTCATCCTCATCAGTGTTAGAGCTTCAAGGTGCAAAGAGGAGTGGATGCTAGGCAGGACCTCAGGGATGGGTGGATGTTTAAGTAAACTGAATTCTGGGGTCCAAGATCCGAGCTTGAAGGCTTTTGCTTTTCTATGTTAAATCAGGGCCAGGGTATTTATTCACATGAGACTGATTTATAAATGAAGGCGCCTGTTCAGTTTGCAGCAGCGTAATGCTTTTCCAGGGCATATACTTTTATCTTCCTGCCGTCGACTTCATTTCTGGTAGCCCTGGCTGCCTGTAGTGGAAGCCTAATTCCTGGTGCAGTATCCCCGTGCACGAAAACCTTCTCTGCAATGTCCTCTGCTGGCCTTTCTGTGGCTGCAGTTTCTTCAGTTTGCTCGCTCCCCCGCTTACTTCAGTGGCGTCTTGTCGCTGATACAGGAAATGGGTGTTAAAGCCAGCAGGGGAATGAGAAACACCATTGATTATATGAAAGTCCAGAAATGACAGATTTCAGTTGCCACAGAACAGTTTTCTTTTCTTTTTTTTTTTTTTTTTTTTTTTTTAGCTTGAAACTTCTCAGATCCTACATTGTCTGGTCTTTGTTGGCAGATGGCAGATCTCCGCAGGAATACATAACGTTCAGTAATACGTACATGCAGATACATTCCTGGCTCTTATGTACGTTTTGGTGAAGTCCTTGTGTGTATCCCCTTGAAGGCCAATCAGTGCGTGGATTCTGAACATAACTAAGACTCGGCATCTTGTTCCTTTTATCTTCCCCATTTTCTAAAACCATGTCAGTGTCAAAGGAGAGAAGAGACACGTTCAGCCGTGATTGTCCCATTTGAACGAAGTGTGTGGGGGTGGTCCAGATGTGAGCGGTATGAGCTGAGACGGCTTTCCTTTGATGCCGAACACAGCTTTACCAACCTCCTCCAAACACATCTTCCCATTTCCTGTGGGATTACGGTATACACTTGTTTAATGATAGCTGAAGTATTGTAGGAACAAATGCGAATCTGGTTTGCATGCTTCCTTTCCTTCAGCAGAAATAAAGGGGGCCCCTGGAGTCCGTGCTGTTCTCATGGAACAGTGTCAGAAAATACCACCCTGAATTCATTAGTCGAGATTGGCAGCAGAGCTGTCGGCCTGAACCTCTCCAGAGAGGGGCTTGGTGGAGCTGATAGGAGAGGCCCTTCTGGGTCTCATGGTGGGTGAGGAGAGTGGCCCATCAGATAATTCTAGCGAAGCTCCCTGCTGCTGGCATCTCTGCTGGCAATATGTTTTTTGTGTATTCGAATTCTTTTCACCAAGTTCACAACAGCTGTAAATTGGAAGATATTAAGTCTATTGTTTTCGACAATTAAAGGTATTTCTGTTTCCTAACACACGTGTTCTTAGCATGGATTTGTCTCTTGACAGGCTGCTCTCTAAAGAAATGCATATAGTCAAAGCTCTTAATGTCTCTTTCAGTCCTGTCTCCTAGGGCACTCTGCGGTTTTTGGGATCTTTACCCAGCATGAAATTAATATTTCTTCTAGTTTTGATGCATTCTTTTATTTTTATTATGTTTATTAACAGGCTGTGAAGAGTTTTGCTGTCCATATGTGCTTTTCTCAGCCACATAAAATCCCTTTTTTCTTATGCCTTGCACACAGTCCCTGATTATTTGGGAGTTGCCTTATTATTCATTGTACCTATGCAGAGACAGTGGGTCAATTCCTACTTCATTCCCATGATACTCACTTATGGTAACTGTATCTCCGTATTTATTGTGAAGTCAGAGATCGAATGAGTTAATCATCTAGTTACCTGATTTACAGTTGGTAGTCAGGTTGAAGTTTAGTCTGCTGGTCCGTATTCTATAAGCTACTGGTTAAACAACCACGAATACTGGATTCTATAAGCTGCTGGTTCAATAGCCACAGATTCCTAGTTCTATTGTGGAGATTTTTATTCAGTAGGTCTTGATTCAGATCCAGAAATCTGCCATTTTTAGAAGTTCCATGGAGGACTCTGGTGCAGGCACATCAAGTATATGTCAGGTGTCATGACTGTGGTTTTTAGCAAGAACATTTTTCATCTGTTGGTGTCTCAGCTAAGAAGATAGTTTAAGCCATTCCCAAATTAAGTAATATACATTTATCTGCATATTCTGGGCTGTGTTGGAGAAGGAACATCAGTCAGGCTGGCACTTGGGGACCTGGTTCTGACTTCTGCATCGACTTTTCATCAAGTTATAGATACACGTCTAGGTATCTGTCTCATTCGTAAAGAGAGGGCACCAAGCACTTTCCAGATTCCTGACATTCTTTGGTTTGAAGGGTTTTGCGTGGTAGGATATGGATTCATCATCACTGTTCATCGATGGCTGTTGCTTCTTCTAGTTTATTGAATGCTAGCTGCTCAACAGACCATTAGTTGCAGCTTCTGGTTGCTAGTAGCTGTTCGCAGATTCAAGACAACTTCTCTTCCTTTCTCCTGCCACTAACAATCTCCCAAACCAGATTGAAGTAAACCATTCCCCTGGGAAACGAGTTCTTATGTTGGGATTTGTCTCAAAGAAAATTCAGGTTGTAATTCTGATCCTTTCCATATCCAGCCTTGGCAGTTTTCACCCATTGGGTCCTTTTTTGCAGGCTAGGGACTTTTGTGCCTTTGGGCACAAGATGTGGCTAATGTCATAGTCTAGGGAGCTGTGCTTGTAAGGCTTCAACCCACCCTCCCTTAACAAACCATTTGCTTCCAGGAATTTGCTTCATATTCTCCAGAGGGGCTGGCCGAGGCGAGTGGCAGAACAAAGTATCCCTGTAAACGTCTGGTTCTCTGCCTTTGTGGAGTTGCATCAAAATAGTCTGTAGTGCTTTTAAAATTGTGCATGTGCGTGTCACCTAGCCGCCCCCCCCCCTCCCCCCCGGTACTATTGAATCAGCCAGTGGGATTGGACTCGTGATTTTTAAAGGCTTGAATTTCAGTGCTCTCTCTGGAGCCTCCTTCTCTTCTCCAGACTGGGTTCCTGCACTGTTTCTTCTGTAACTATGTTTTTGTTAAGGCATGTATATATATGTGGAGAGTTGTTGTCCGAATACAGTAAAGTGTGGTCTGCATCTATTGAGAAAATTAAGTTGCCTTGAGACTTAGCCCTCAGAGGCCGAAGGCTTAGCATTCCCAGCACACGGCTTCGGTACAGGCATTACCGCTAAGGATTTACCCGTGGTGCCTGTCTACTGTGGGCTGATGGTTCTTTTTTCATCAGTGTGATGGAGAGTGGGAAGTCATCCTTTCATTAAGTGTCTCTTCATATAATTAGTCATTTGTCCTTTTTTCAGTGTAATGCAACAAATATTATTGAGACCTTACAACATGGTAAAAGCATTGTTCTAGATGCTGAAGTTGGTGTGGTGAACCAAACAGACAAAACTGCTGTCTTCCTGAACCTTCCTGTTCACTGAATATATATTTATATGGGATTTAGCATGACAGAATTAAATGGCTGCATTATAGCATTATGAAACATCATTTTAGGGGAATTTTTCAGGATCATCTTACATACATTCCTATGATCACAAATAGAACCAAAAAACTGAACTAAGCATATGAAACCCGGATTAAATTAAAAACGTTGAGACCAGACAGAGACTGTCTTACTAACACTACAGGTAGCTCATGGATGTTCAGGTACATACTTTCTGAAGGCAGAAAGAATAAACCAGTGGGCTCCAAAAGAAAGATTGCTAAGGGCACTGGCAGAATTAAAGTTTATCCTTTGATTTGGGGAATAAATCTCCAGAGAGTTCTTAGTTGTTACAAGTCTTTCTTTGACTCTGTATTTTTAACTCCGTGTAGACCCAGATACTTCGGGGTCACTTGAGTTCATAGTAATTTATCTTTCCCTTTCACCTGTTCAGTGAAAACATTAATTGGAGCTGAATGTTTCAGGCCTCTGGGGTGCTACTTTACAAGTACCTGCACATTTCTGTACTTGTCTTAAATGGGTTAAAGAACTTCCCAAGTGTCTACTATAGTACTAGGTAATTTACTGCTATAGTATCTACTTCGTAGTTTATGTTAAAATCATTTGATTTAGTTGTAATGGGAACATTTTCAATCTGCTTTTCAAGGAATTTAAATACTAAATTGTCCAAATCTTTTAGCATACCTGTTTTAAAAGTGCTTTTGTAAAAAGGAAAATGGGGTGGTGGGGTTTGTTACAGTTTTCCTTTTTTAAACCATAACATTCTGGGATTCTGAATGCAGGCTAAAAAATTGTTGGACTGCAAAGATAACCAATGAAAGAAAAACACATTTCACAAAGATTTCAATATATCAAGGGAACATTGAAAAGAAAGCAAGGCTTAGCTTTAGGGCCTGGCTCATGTTGCTATTTGTGACTTAACCAGCTTAGAAGAGAAGTTAATAGTATGTGAGAGAGGCAATAAAAAGATATTCTGGAAATAATTATTAATGCTAAAATTCCTGCATCTAATTTTAGAATGCTTATGTTTGGCATTTCTTTTGCATGATGAAAATGTGTATTTCAGGTTTGCGGAGAAAAACAGCGCTTTGAGAAGTTGATGGAACATTTCAGGAATGAAGACAATAACATAGATTTTATGGTGAGTTATTCCAGTACCACATTACATTCAATAAGGCAAGCTCCGTTTCTGTGCTCTTTTTCCTAAATCCATTTAAATTTCCATATGATACATATGTGTGTATGTATGTGCATATAAATGTTACAAAGGACAGAAAATTGAGTGTAATGTGCTATAGATTCAATCTAGAATGTTCTTCACAATCTGCGTTGTCCCCTTACAGTGTTTATTTCCAGTTTTATTCCTCACGCACATACGGTACTAAAGGCCCAAAGTACTAATTATTTATAGCAAATAAATGATGAAGCCATACCTTTGGGAAAAGGATGTTAACTCCTGGTACATATACCTGCAGTTGCCAGCTTTAGCTTTCAGTAAAGCTGCATAAGGATCCTGAAGATGGAAATCAAGAATTTTGGGGTGCCTGGGTGGCTCATTTGGTTGAGCGTCTGACTCTTGATTTCAGCTCAAGTCATGATCTCATGGTTCGTGGGATCAAGTCCTGTGTCATGCTCTGCACTGACAGCTCAGAGCATGCTTGGGATTCTCTCTCTCTCTCTCTCTCTCTCTCTCTCTCTCTCTCTCTCTGCCCCTCTCCTCCCCGCACCCACACGCACTGTCTCTCTTTCAAACTAAACATGGAAAAACAAAACTAGAATCTTGCCATTTTTCCTATTATATACCTCAGCCAGTGGCTTTCTCCAGACTGACTATTCTCAAAGACTAGAGTGCATTGGTTTGTAGAATTGACTACACGTATCCCCCAAATTACCTTACGGGAGTGATTCCTGCCCCCGTCTCTTTCCTGCCCTGGGAACTCTGAGGGCAGAGTTAGACTGCGGGTCTCTTTAGCAGGGTAATTCCCATGTAAGGGCCTGTGGTTCAGCGGCAGGACTGTCATCTTCAAGTATGAACAGCAAAAGGAATTTGAGAACTGCTGAATTCAGATACTTAAATCTTCATCTTGGACTGAAGATGGACTCTGCCACAGACCATTTCTAAGACCAATCACCCGTGGGTGGGTCCAGATCTGCAGGCCTTCTTTGACCCAATCCAGTTGACATACGCAGCTCTTGTGCCCGGGAGATCCTACGTGGGCTTTGTCTCTCAGGTCATTTCTAGCTTGGAGTAGGTATTCCAGTCAGTTCTTAACGTCGTGAATCCTTTAAACCTGCATTTAGGGTACCAGGCACAGTTTTCATTTGAATTGCTTTAGTGGCTGTAAAACATGAAACAGAATTTTGGAGATTTCTAATCCTTTTATGTGAATCTTTTTTCTGGGTCCTTAAATTTTATATGCATCCTAGCCCTCAGGTCCTTCCAAAATTGGTGAGAATGATGAAATCCTATATAGAGAAGCTTTGCTGTTCCATGAAGCATGTTACTTGCTGTTTAAAAAAGCAAAAAATGTGAAACAAGGAGTGTTTTTACATTGGCTTTTTAATTTAAACATTTTTTTAAAATTTATTTTTGAAAGAGACAAAGTGCAAGGGGAGAGGAGCAGAGAGAGGGGGAGGCACAGAATCTGAAGCAGGCTCCAAGCTCTGAGTAGTCAGTGCAGAGCCTGACATGGGACTCGCACCCACAAATGGTGAGATAATTACTGACCAAGCCTCCCAGGCGCCCCACACGTTGGCGTTTTAATTTTGTTGTTAGGATTTTGGGAGTGTTTAAGGCCTATGTTTGCACTTGTGGTAAATATGTGAAGAAGCTGTGCCCAGGCTCACTGTGCCAGATTCTTTCCTCTGCCTTCTTAGAGGCAAGTTATTTGTTCCTGGAAGCTGAGGTTGCAGACTAGAGGCTCCCAGGCTGAGCCAACCTACAGGCTTGTGAGTTTAGTCTGACAGTCATGTCCTTCAATTAAAAATTTGAAAGCTGTATAAAAATATGGATTTCTGGTTCTTTTAAACTAAAAATTTCTGCCAACACTAGACCCCATTCTTGCAGAGTATCAGGTGCTGGACCCAAGCAGCATTTATGTATGTATGTATGTATGTATGTATGTATTTATTTATTTATTTAAAAGATCACATGTGTGTGAGAGGGGGAGAGGCAGAGAGAGATGGAGACACAGAATCCAAAGCAGGTTCCAGGCTCTGAGCTGTTAGCACAGAGCCTGATGCAGGGCTTGAACTCATGAGACATAAGATCATGACCTGAGCAGAAGTCAGATACTTAACCAACTAAGCCACCCAGGTGCCCCCTGGCCCCAAGTTTAGTCTCAAGATCCTCTTTCTAGTTTGCCATGGTCCACAGCATTCCTTACTGTATTACATGTGGTCTGCTTCACTCATTATCATACCTTGTGGATCCCTCTGCCATTTGAGTTTCTGCTGGAATTATGTTAATAACCCCTTTAAAATACCTGCACTGTTTACAAATGATACATTTCTTGTCATTTACTCATATGTACATGCATCAAGGAACCTTATTTAGAAACTGCTAATATACAGGTACTGCTCTCAGTTCATCTGTCACCTAGCAAATAGTTGCTTCTCAGGCATATCCTAAAACCTAACAAATATTCAGAAGAGAAATGGAAGATGCCAGAATCCCACCTGACCATCTCTTTCTTTTTTAAGCTCATTTAACCATAGAACCAGAAGTCATTTTTTGGTAAATTGCAAAAGAATCTCCTTGAATCAAGACAGTTAGCATATCTTCCAAAGATAGCCGGTGTATAACATATACTCAAAGGAGAGTTTAACCCGATAGAAACAGTTTGAAAAAAGATATAAGAAACTGGGAGGAGAGGGGAAGAAGGCAGTTTTCAGAGTAAATGTGAATCTTGATCCCTCACTCATTTTACCTCCTTGGAGTAGACTGCATTTACCCATAGAGGGAAAGCACTAGTTGGATTTTTTCACCATAAATAAACTGTCATTATTTTTATTTTTATTTTAAATCATTTTATCTCCTTGCACAGACTGCACTTACCCATAGAGGGAAAAGCATTATTTAAACATTTTCACCATAAACAAACTGTCACTATTTTTTAAAAAGTTTTATTTTTTTACTTTGAGAGAGAGAGAGAGGGCAGTGGAGGGGTGGAGAGACAGAATTTCAAACAGGCTCCGTGTTGTTAGTGTGGAGCCTAATGTGGGACTCAAGCTCATGAACTGTGAGATCATGACCTGAGCCGAAATCTAGAGTCAGATGCTTAACCAGATGAGCCGTAGGTGCTCCTAAACTGTCACCATTAAAAGCAAGATATGGGCACCTAGTTAGTTCAGTTGGCCACTCTTGATCTTGGAGATCTTGAGGTTGTAAGTTTGAGCCCCAGGTTGGGGGAAGGGAGTACTTAAAAATAAAACCTTAAAAAAAAAAAAAAAAAGGAAAAGAAAAATCTATCTGTTCAACTGTGTTTTGTTCTTTACCAAATCAGGGACTCATTTTCTCTGTGGCAGGTCTCAGGGCCACTGATGGAGTTGTGGGGAGAAAGTAGTAAATCCATGGCTTTTGTGGGATGGTAGCCGGTTGATTGTTTAAAACGGAAAAATGGGTCAAAGATCCTGTTACGATCTTGTTGGTATGGGGGGGCCCACAGTGAGATTTTAGAAGTGATTATCCTGTGGTACGATTATAGGTGGTTTGTAAAAATGTTCTTTTGTATAATAATTTTTCACATTTTCTGTAATAATGCTTACTGCAACTTATACAGTTTGTTCTGTGTACCCATAAGACTTTTTAAAAGGTTTTATTGATAGGTGGTTAACATAACATGTAACTTACCCTTTGTAAGTGGACAGTTCACCACATTTTTTGCATACATGCAGGGTTGTGTGGCCGTCGCTGCAGTCTAATTTAGAACACGTCGTCACTCCAGAAAGAATGACTGTCAGTAGTTACTGCCCATTTCCTATCCCCAGTCCTAGGCAGCTGCTAATCTACTTTCTGTCTCCACAGATTTGCCTGTTCTGGATATTTCATATGGAATCATAACATATGTGGTCTTTTATGACTGACTTGTTTCATTTAGCATAATGTGTTCAAGTTCATCCACATTGTAAGATGCATTGGTACTTCGCTGCCTTTTTATTGTCACCTAATCTTCCATTGTGTGGATATGTCACATTTTTAAATCCATCACTTGATGGATATTGTGTTTTTCCCCCACTTTCTGGGAAATAATAATATAAAACAATACAGTACTTATAAGTTATACTAATGTAAGTAATAGTGAATAATGCTGTTACTAACATTTGTGTTTGAGTTTCTGTATGGGTATGTATTTTCATTTCTCATGGGTATATATCTAGGAGCAGGGTTGCTGGGTCCTATGGTAACTCTGTCATGAATATTTTGTGGAACGGTCAAACTTTTTAAAGTGGCAGCACTGATTTATATCTCTGGCAGCAGCCAATGAGGGTTCCGCATTTTCCACCTCCTTGCAGTTCTTGGTATGGTTTTTCATTTTGATTATAGTCACCCTAGTGGATGACAAGGGCTCTTATTGTGGTATCTCTATGACTTTTGAATATAAAAAAATTATAAAATAGTTTTAAAGACCCAATGAAATGAAGGAAAAGGAGATTGGTAAGTGAACTTACATTTGTGTAATTGAAAGCATATGCCTATGTTCAAACCAAGAAAACAAGTTTCCAGCCATCTAACTCACTGGCACTTTCATTGCAGGTGGCCTCTATGCAGTTTATTAATATTGTAGTCCATTCAGTAGAAGACATGAATTTCAGAGTTCACCTCCAGTATGAATTCACCAAGTTAGGCTTGGATGAGTACTTGGATGTAAGTATAGCTGTGACCTTTGGCTCCAATTGTAAGCCTTGATGTATTGCCTACCTTCAAGATACACTTCCGCCATGACTGAAGAACACTTCAAGCTCTGTACAGTCAAGTCCTGTAGTACTGGTGAAAGGGAACCTATCCGGGTGATGCAATCTGCCAGGGAAACTGGAGTCTTGAGCCCTTCTGGGACCTCAGGCTGCCTTCTGCCAGCAGCCTCTTAGTGCTGGAGTCAGACAACCTCTTGTAGCCTCGCTGTAGCTCTCCTCTGCTCTTGAGCTCTCTTTGGGTCAAGTCTCATTGCACCCTTCATCTGGGCTGTTGGGCAGTCCACATTTTTGGTTACTCTAGGGACCCCATCTGGGCAGGGGAAGTCAAACCAAGACTGCTAAAGAGTGATGAATAAATGCTTAGAGCATAAAAAAATCTTGAGGAAATGGACACTAGAGACTTCCTCATGGAGCCGTTAAATTCTGGTTAATGCATTTGTGGCTTTAGAAGTTCTACTTTTAAGTTCTTGGTTCCTGAAAAGATCTAAAGTTTCTCTTTCTCTGCCCCCCCCCCCCCCCCCCCCCCATGGAAGTTCCCTGTAGTTCTTCACCTAAAAAAATAGTGAGTTCATGTGAAAATCATAAATGGACTTGAATAGCTGTGTGTGCCCAGGAAGTGCCTCCTGTCCTTTGACTCTTGAGCAGTTTAGTTTTCCCCTAGGTATGGCAGTGGTCCCCTTGAATTTGAAAGGCCACTAGTGAGAGGGCAAGAATTTTTGACCTCAATTTCAAATCTGTTGCTAGCCCTGAAGAAGAGATAGAAGTACATCCCTTGGTTCTCTAGATTTCAGCCACCCAAACTTCATCAGGGCTGAAGCCAGGGAATTACAGCTTACTGCGAGGCAGAATCCTAGCATTGGTTACTCTCTGAGCTCATCAGCTGGTTTATCAGACCAGCCAGGCTGCCCATGGGTATACTGGCCTAATGTTGTCTAAGGACTGTGCTCTGGGAGAGGCGTGATGGATTTTCACTAAAGAGTGATTTGAATTGTTTTCTTATCTAAATAATCATGAATATCTTTGACAGACTATGGTATTGAGAGGTTTTTCCTGCTCTGTGGTCAAGGTTTCTCTATCTTCTTTCCCTACATGCCCTAGGAGTGGCAGTATTTGAGCGGAAATTGAGTGTATAGATGGCTCATGGTATTCTGGATTCCATTTTGTGATGGTGGTACTGAGCCCCTTCAGGTCAAGGCTGTGATGGCAAATCCTAACACATCAAGCAGTGCCTGTTACTCATTGTGTACTTCGTGAGAAAACCTTCTTAGTGGCTTTCTCATTTCCCTTTCTAGGCTTCACCCTTATTCGGATGTCTTTTTCAGTTCATACCTCCTGAACTAAGATGGAACATACTCGCTTTAGAGCAAGCTATGTTGAAGAATTCCAGATTAGACCTAGGAGCAAATCCATCTTCCTGACAATTTATGTAGAGCCTAACTCCTCGGAAAAGTTGAAGATGTTTCCAAAACTCTGTATTTCTTTCATGTTTTGGTCTGTCTGTTCTGGACCCTGATAGAGGTGGTTAGAAGATGAATATTATAAGCACATAATAAATACTTCATTAGTTTACTGAAACTCAGCCTTGTAAGTAGCCATTGATTTGTTCAATAAATATTTATTGGTGTCATCTGTATGCCAATATTATTCTAGCCACTCATCTCCCCCAGGGGAACTCAGAACTTAGGTTACTTATAAGGAAGATTCATAGGTTACCTTGACCTCCAATTTCACCTTAAAGCTGGTTAACTTCCTTTGGATGCCTGGGTCTGTAATGCAAAGAGTGGAGGAAAGCTGCCTGATCTGTGCTTTGGGAAGCCCTGGACTCCTTATGCTGGGGCAGTATCTTAGGCAAGTTCTCATGGAGGGCAGATTCTAGCAGTTTATACTAAAGTAAGCCCATCCCCCCAGCTGCTACTTCAGTCTTTATCCCTGTCTTCTCCACTTCCCATCCAGCCTAATCCTAATGGGAATTACCATCTCTCCCAGACAAATCACACCTACTCTAACCACCTCTGCACACAGATGCCTCCCAAATTTGTGTTGCTTGGGACTGTAGCCCCTTTCAGAAGCTGCTCTTAATTTCTCCATTGTCCGATTTCACCTGTTTCAAAATGTTTCAGTTTGGAATAAGCCTACATGGGGACTGTATCTTTAGGGAGAATTAGGGAGGAAATGTGTATATATTTGGGAGAAGGTGTTCATCGTAATGTGATGGTACCTTCTTAGATGAACACTGTGTAATTCTCTTGAGGAGGATGCTACATCAGACCCTCTCTTGGAACAGATTGGACTCTTTGGAACAAATAGGCTGTTGTATCGTTAGGCTCTGTGTCCACAGCTGTGTGAACACCACCCTCTCTTGTGTTTTGGTTTTTAGAAACTGAAGCACACTGAGAGCGATAAGCTGCAAGTGCAGATTCAGGCTTACCTGGACAACGTGTTTGACGTGGGAGCTCTCCTGGAAGATGCTGAAACCAAGAATGCGGCCTTGGAGAGGGTGGAGGAGCTGGAGGAGAACATTTCTCATGTAACTACATGTTGGGAAAGGAAAAACTGGCTTTGTGTAACTGGGTGCCCAGCAGAATGAGTGGTAGCCATTCTGGCAGTACGGGGAAGGATTTAGAGCACAGGGATGAACTGCAGCTTGAGGTCGAGAGCTGCCAAGAGCCACTTGGGGTTCTTTCAAAGAAGGCATGTTTGTTACTTAAAACTAAAGGGAACCTGTTGCCTTGCCTTAGCTCACCTGCTCAGTTTCTGCTGAGCCCAGATATCCCGGCCCTCTTACTTACGGACACCAGAGGATGAGGTGATGGGTGCCACATAGAGGGGAAATGGAACTTGAACGTGTGAATTTGGGCTGATGTGAAAAAGTCTCTTAGCCTCCTATTCTCCGAATATGTCATTCTCCGAATATGTCTTCTACCACATGTGTTCACACAAGCCCATGGAGGATGGGTTCTAGCACTTTGTGCTAAAATAAGCCCTGCAGCTAATAGACCGCTATCTGTGTCTTCCCAGTCTCCCATCCAGTGTCCCTCGGTGGAACTACCATTGCTACCCAGACAAGATACCATGCACTTCAACCTCTTTGGAAGTTTGGATTTATTTTTTCTTTAAAGTTTGTTTATTTATTTGAGAGAAGGGGGAAAAATGAAAAGGAACAGAGGGACAGGGGAACAGATGATTCAAAGTGGGCTCCGCACTGACAGCACAGAGCCCAATGCGGGCTCGAACTCCTGAACCATAAGATCATGACCTGAGGTGAAGTTAGATGCTTAACCAACTGAGCCACCCAGGTGCCCCTGGAAGTTTGGTTTGATGTATCAGTAACTTATATTTTCACTCCTAGTCTTCTGAATAGAAGTCATGTTCTACCGAATGTGTCCCCCCAGGCCCATGGATAGGGTGATCTTGTTTCTTCATGATGCCCGTCTTCCTAGTCCTGCCTTACGGTTACTCATGTTCGGTAAAAATTCATTTCAGCTACAGGCATTTTCAAGGAAATGAGTGAGCACTCCCTTAAAACCTCTTCTTTGAGGAGTATCCTGTTGGTAGCACATGAACTCCAGCTCAGGGCAGGGGCTCACTTTTTTTTTTTTTTTTTGAGGGATTTTTCTTACCACAGACTAAATTGAATATGAGTCTAAAGGCCTTCAGAGATTGTCCTTTTGTTCATCCATTAAGCAGATACTTGAATAGCATAAGAATGAACAGAAAAATGATGCTTCTTAAAGACCTAAGCATTGTGAGGACCAGATTCTTTTGTTGAATTCTGCATGACCGTGTCCTTGGCTATAATTGAATTGTCTCTTTTTAGAGCCATATTTGTTTTTCCATTTGAATGGCCCACTTATTTCTCTCTATATTTTCTTAGTTGAGAGTATCATGTGTGCTTGATATGCCCTTCACCTTTGTCCCTCATCTGAAAATGGGCCCTTCATGGCCGTGGTTAGGCCAAGTTGGTGAGCCAGCTGTTCGCCCCCACCTTTGTTAAGTGCCATCCTGACCTGCATGGCCGCTTGTCTAGGAAGGGCATGTATCGGCCTTCCCCTTAAAGATTTGTATCCTGTTCTGAACCTGATCAGCATTTTAACCTCCACCCTTCCTCCTCACCTTGCCTCCCTGGCTTTCTTTACTTGTTTTCAGTGAGATGCGAGGCATCCAAAGTCATTCACTTTCAGAGTCTTGGGGGAAGAGCAGTTACTTAACACATGGCTCCCACTGTCTTCCTCTTGAAGCCTCAGCCAGCCCCGCAGAACTGTACTCACATAACCCACTTTGGTAGCAGGCCGCCTGTTTGTTTGAACTGCCCCTCCAATTGACTTGTATTATTTGGGTTAGTTTGGGTCAAAATGAGCACTATTCTTCTTTAAAAGCTGGTGCTCTGTAATAACAGAACCAAGTTTTCAGGACTGATACCTTTCAAAAGCTTGTGCCTAACGGCCTTTTCGTAGGGAAGGAAAGGTGAACTTCCCCGCTTGCCGTGCCTCCTGCTCCCTGCCCTTGCCAGCCCCTGTGGAAACTGAGGGAGGTACACTGTGTATGTTGAAACACTAAGGAGCTGACATATGGGTTTTATTAAGGATCGTCTATAAATTATTAATTCCTATTAGAAACAAATAGGTATTCAGAATCATATTATAAATATTCACGTTTCCAGAAAAACAGCTGGCGGAACACATGCAGGACTCTGGGCCCCGTTAGAGCTCCACTTTCTGAGCACCGAGGACCTGATGCGAATGGTCGTGTGTTGTGGTGGTGACACAGCTTCCCTTTTAAACCTTTGCAGTTGTCTGAAAAGCTGCAGGACACGGAGAACGAAGCCATGTCCAAGATCGTGGAACTGGAAAAGCAGCTGATGCAGAGGAACAAGGAGCTGGATGTCGTTCGAGTGAGTGTGCTGACGGCAGCCGCCCAGACGGGCATTGTGGGGAAGGTGTTCCTGCTCTAGTAGAACGTGGAATATATTCATGTCAGAGGAACGCACTGATGTAACGTATTTATTGGAACCATTTCAGAGGCGATACTCAGATGAGAAGTACACATAGTTAGGGATGGATACACATGTGTTTGCAATCAGATGTTGGGGGCTCCATACTTCCTTATCACAGTTTTCAAGAGCAACAATATTTTCCCATCTGGACGGGTCTGAGTTGATTCAGTGGATCACCCATTTGCTTGGAAATAAAAACACGGCACGGATTTAATTCATGCCACTTATTTATTTTTACTAGGACTTGGGCTTCTTTGTATTTTTTTGCTTTGCTTCTACTTGAAACCAGATTTGGTGGTTGCCGTGGAAACAGTGAAATCACAACACAGGCGAGACCTAATGTCATTCACCAAAAAAATTTAACAAAGAGAGAGAAAAGGCAAAGCAAAACCAATCCATTTTATTATCAGATGATCCCAGCTATTTTATTTGGCCTTAGCATTGTTTTACCTTACGTGTCAGGTTTTTATGGAGTGCCATCCGTGTGTTTAGAATTGTACAGAACATAAAATCACCAACATGCCTGGAGGGCTTTCCGGCAAATGGCTTGCCCCTACACCATCGTTGATGAAATGGCACATTTTCCGCGATGCTTATCATGTCTGTGTGTGTTGCGTGATATTCTGACATGTCCTACAGTTAACTCTAGGAAATTTATTTTTTGGCACGCCGTCGAGACAGAGTTGTAGCATATGGACTCAATTCAAGTCAGACTCTCAGATTATTAATAATAGACAGGGTGTGAAGAATGTTTCCCTGCCTGCTGGAGGTTTGTGGTGAGAGATCACATGTACAAGACCCAGCACGTAAGTTCCAGAAAATCCTTTCCCTGAAACCTTGGTGAGCCCCTTAGAAAAGGAACGGGGACAGCCTTTAAATGGAAAGTTGTAACTTTTTTGTTTTCTGCTAAAAGCCTAGACAAAAATAAGTAATTAGTAGAAGGAAGCTTTGGCCTGTTGTGTGAACTGCATACCAAAAGGACAGTGTTACAATGATTGCTGTCCTGAGCTTGGTCAAGAGGGCATTGTGAAGGCCAGAGAAATCCATTCAAGAACAGTCAGCCCCTGGGTATTCATGAGTAGATTCTTCTCTGCTTTGCAGATTTTTAATCCCAGTCTGACTTCTATCCAAATCTGACTTAGGGCCTTTTGTCTACTGTTAGCCGATATGTGTCTAGGAGTTACAAATGAATTTTAAAACAAGTAAAAGGAAAACACGGTGCCTCACCAGAATACCCCCAGGGTATTCCAAAGTCAGCTATAAAATTATTTTTGGATCGTCTCTGCCTTGCTCCTCTCCACCTGCAGGGAAGATTGAGTTAGCTGTACTTAAGAATGGAAAGAACCATACTGGGGATAACAATTGCTGGTACATATTGCATGCATTACCAATGAACACTTGAGAATGAATAGGACTTTTATAGGAGGCTGAGCGCTATAGAATTCTTAGGTATATGTCAGTATCCTTCTTTTTCATTTTTTGGGGCATTAAAAAATTTTGTTTTCAACATTTGTTTAATTTTGAGGAAATGACAGTGTGAGCAGGTGAGGGGCAGAGAGAGAGGGAGACACAGAACCCAAAGCAGGCTTCAGGCTCAGAGCTCCGAGTTGTGACTGCAGAGCCCAACATGGGGCTCGAACTCTCGAACTGCAAGATCATGACCTGAGCCAAAGTTGGATGCTCAACCACCTGAGCCAACCAGATGCCCCTTGTTTGGGTATTTCTTTGATCCTCAATTTGCCAATCTGATGGTAGTATGGATGTCACATGAAGATAGACTCTTGACCGTGAACTCTTTTGCAGGAAATCTACAAAGATGCAAATACCCAGGTTCACACATTAAGGAAAATGGTCAAAGAAAAAGAAGAAGCCATTCAAAGACAGTCTACCCTGGAAAAAAAGATTCATGAACTGGAGAAACAAGGGACCATTAAAATTCAGAAGAAAGGGGATGGGGACATCGCCATTCTGCCAGTTGTGGCTTCTGGCACGTTGTCCACAGGGTCAGAGGTGGCCATGGGTAACTTCGTGGGACCAGCAGTGGGGGTCGCCTCCTCAGGCCCCCTGCCCCCTCCTCCCCCACCACTACCTCCATCATCAGACACACCTGAAGCAGGTGAGAAACCTCCTTGGGAGAAGTGAGGGTAGTGTCTGGGATGTTTGTTTTTCTTATTTTACCTGCTGTCCGTTTATGTACTTTGCTTCTCTTGCATTTTCTTTTGCTCACTGATTTTAAAAACTTCTTACATTTTGAGGTTTAGGTTATAAAGCTTCATTTTACATATGCTGCGGTATATTCTTTATTTCTCAATGAGGAGATTTTATAGTCCTTGAAAAAAAAATCCTGTGTCCTTTTCACAATTTTGTTTTTGGATTCTTTATGTGCAGGTGACATCCTACAGGTGAAACTGTTCTCCTGTTTTGAAAGGCAATTTGTTTCTTCTTTTTTTGCTAGTGCAAAATGGCCCAGTAACGCCACCTATGCCACCACCGCCCCCTCCCCCTCCCCCACCGCCTCCGCCGCCTCCCCCTCCCCCGCCCCTCCCGGGTCCTGCAGCTGAGACTGTGCCAGCTCCTCCTTTACCTCCCCCCCCTCCTCCCTCTGCACCCCCGCTGCCTGGGACGTCCTCACCCACAGTGGTTTTCAACTCAGGACTAGCAGGTAAGAGCACGGAATGGAGTCCCAGGTACTTACTTGTGCAAGAAATACTCATTTGTGTTCCCTCTGCAGGCCTTAAAGCCTTTCTTTGAGAGTCCAGCCAGGTCTCTTGCAATCCCATGTATCTCCGCTATATCATTCCTGCTAAGTAGCCGGTAAAGACGAAGTTATGCACAGGAGGCATTTTTCTCTGAGTAGCTGCTGTTCCACTCTATCTAGCAGGGAGTTCTGATTCTCCAGTCTTCCCACCTTCCACTCTCCCCAGCTAGGAAAGGGAAGGGAAACTAGTGCCCTTCCTAGGGATCAGTGCATTTTCACGGGTTCATCAAACACCTGTGGACATCTGTAGTAGTCAGAGCTCTGACAGAGAGTCCTTCTGGTGCCCTCAGCTCTGTTCTTGGAAGGTACTTGCAATGCTGTTTTCAAGTGGAGAAAATCCCTCTCTGTGTAATTACCCGATGCAGGTTTCCAGGCATTTCTTCTGTGCATTTGAAGATACCAGAATTCACTATAGTGGAACTGAAGCTTCAAGGGAAGATGTTGCCAAGAACAGGATCTCTTCCCTACCTTGAAATGCTTCCATATAGCCTGTGCTGCCCTCCTGCTAACCAGGGTAGAAGGCGGCACCCCTCACCAGAAATAAAACGGGGCATGTGGGGGGTGAGAAGAGAGCGTCGTTCTAATGCCTTGAAATAGAAGTTCTGATTTCTGACTCATGCAAGTGACTTTTTACTCTTTTCTAAAATTCTCCAGCCGTTTTCTCAGTCAGGGAGGATTTCCCCTGGCATTTTGAACTGCTCTGAGCTTTGCCGTGTCATCTCTGTGACGTCAGACAGTTCTGCTTCCTCCTCTACATCTGTCCCTGTGTGAGGTCTCTTATTTCTGATGCAGAACTACCACTCTATTGCGTATGCTAGGTCCCAGAGCCTTTGTCCAGTGTCCACATACATGCCTTCTCAGCTGTAAGAGATTTCCAGACTGCCTGCTCCACCCCTCAGAGTGTCCTATCAGCAGCCGTACTAGCCAGCCATTAGGGCGAATTCATCCAAGTGACTCAGAACAACCTCCTTATTTCACATCGAATCTGTCATATTTACTTCCACCCCAACTTCCACAAAATTGTCAGAGAAACAAATAAGATGCCTGCTGAAAGTAATATTCACAGTAATCCAGTGATTTAGTTCTACCTTGCAAGGTGACCTCTGTCTACTACTTCCTTCTAGAACTTTTAATGCTTCTGAAGGACAAAAGTTGAAAGTGTCATCATGGAAATGTTGGGTTTTGGAATGTAAGCAAACCAAAACCTCTCGAGAAGCCCCAGGAATCCATTCCATCAACAGGCTGTTCTCAGGGACTGAGCGTGAAAACCTGTAACTGGCATGTGCAGCTGGTTTGCTGATGAGGCTCTCCTTGTGGCGCCCTGAGAGTGCTCACTGTGAGACGTGGCTGTGGCGGGCTGTTCCTGTGGTCCTGCTTCTTTCTCCTTGGCACCAGCTCCGTGTGATGGAGCCTCTACTTGCATTCACTAGAGCTCTCTAGAACTCCATCTGCCTTGGCAGAGCGAAAGGGCCACGGGGCTGAGATGGGCAGGTCCAGGGCTCCGTTCGGTAGAAGGCTTGTCCTCTCTGGTTAACTTTTTTGCCTGGGTTCTTCCCACTACATAATCTTAAAAACTTGCAGGCTCCTCTGATTATCTCAGCTATAGTGTGTGGAACTCTCTGTTGGACTCATGACCACCGCTACCTTCAGGGTTCTACAGTTGGAAGTTGTTCCTTATGGGTCTTACATCATTTTTAGAGGACCATGTGTGGGATTTAAGAAACTTCTTTTGAGTGTCGTAAGCATCCCTTTATCGACTACAAGATGTTCTGTTTTACAAGATGTAAGGATTAGAAGATGATTATGTAGCACATTTTGTGAGGTGTGTTGCCAGTGTGTTGGGTAACTTTCTCCTTGGAGTCCAGAGGCCAGACAGAATCAGAATCTCCCAGTGGGGCCACGGAACAGAGCTGAGATGATCTACCAAGGGCTCCCGGAACCCAGAAACCTGTGACATTGCTAGGCCCTGAGATCATGGGCAGCAAGATGGCCTATCCCTTCAACAGGCAATGAGCAGGTGTGTGTTTGGTGGCTGAGACAGGGGACCTGAACAAGGTCCTCTAGTTTTATCTAGTTAAGTTTTCTTTGCATTTTATAGACAAAACATTTAGTGTGGAATCTATATTTGAAGCGTAAGGCTTCTTCCTCAAATCGGTGACAGAGCAGTCCGGTCCCGTGTCCCGCTTCGGTCATCTGTGACAGACTGCTGGGCTCTCTCTTTGGGAGAACGTGCTTTGGAAGTTCACAATGAGAATTCGTACTTGGCTGATTATTTTTCATTAAATCATTGTTCATTTCTTCTGCAATACCTAGCACAATTCAATATGGCTGTTTGGGACCACTATAATGAAATCATTTTTTCCCCTCTCCTAAAAAGGATTACTTTTTAAAACAAAATAATAAGGGAGTCTTCAAGGCAGGCCTGAATGGAAATGAATTTTTGGCTCTGCGCTGCTTTGTGAAATGTATCCAAGAAGCATGAAATTCTCTGCTAAGGGTGCGTGAATTGCTGAGTGGCTTGACTCTAACCATATCTAATTTTTTTTTTTGTATTTTCTTTGTTCTCTCTGCTTCCACAAAAGATGGGCCAATCAAGCTTTTCTGTAGGTTGCTCCTCACTGAGTGTGTTGAGTGTTTGCCATGCGTCCCTGTTGGTCACACTGTGCCTTGACGTGTTTTCACTCCATCTTACCTGAATCATTGCATTTTGACCCTGTGTCCGTGGGAAGTCTCGCTGTTGGCTGACTGTTGTTCCAGGTTTGCTCATACGTTTTAGAAGAAGAGCTTACGGCTCGGCAAGTAGACAGCCTGGATTTCATATGCCATATTCCTTTCCCCCTGAGAGAAAAGCAGGTTTTCCCCCTTTTAGTTTGTCATAGTTGGATCCAAGGCATCATCTATAGAAGGATTTTAGATTTATTCTGGGGGAGGAGGGGTAGTTGCTCCACAGAGCAGGGACAGACCGCAAGGTGCTGTGTTTCCAGGCCTTTCCCACTGGTCTCCGGCTCTCTCCATGGAACACCCACCACCACGTGAAGCCAGTGCCTTCAGCCCGAACACTGCAAGCACCATGTCATCATGGTCACCTGTAGGCCTCTCCTACAACCTTCCCCACACCCACCCTCGTTCATCGTTGGGAGTCAGGACCTCCTTTCTGAAGATAACTTGTTTTTGCCTGTGTTCTGATCTCAGGCTTATTCCTACTCTTGCTGATGAGTTAAAAGTAGAGTGGTTGCAGATACAATCACTTTTAGCGAGTGTCCTGAGGCCTGTGGTGTCTGTGGATGGATAGTGGAATCAAACGGCGCTCACCTGCCAGCTCAGATTGTGGAAAGATCCCCGTAGAGCTTTTCCTCTGCCTCCCCGTTTTCTCCCTCCATATTGCTCAAAAGGCCAGACCAGAGGAAGGTCTCTTTCTTTGTCCTGTGGAGGATGTGGGTTTTCCTGGGCAGTGTAGACCTAAGTGAAGTGCAGTGAGCAATCCAACACTGCTGGGCGGTGGAGCCTCAGGTGTCACGTGGTGGTAGAAAGGCCTGGTTTACAAAGACTGCGTTTCTGTACTCCTGCATGCTTTGTGTGGATTTATCAGATGACATTCCTGCTGTTGATGTGGCTTTCGAAACTCTGGAGGAATGGCAGGCAGCCAGGTGAAAGCCCAGTGTTCGTTGGCTTTATTTTGTTCTGCACTTCAGTTTTCTCCCTTACAGATGATGGCAGATAGCGAAGCTCCCAAACAGTGTGGTGGGTGTCCCGGGGTAGACTTAAGAAGGTACATATGTGTATAGCTAGATGGTTCCGGGGGACCGCTTTATGATGTGTACTTAATTAATGGAGTTTTTAATGAGTTTCCTTTTTTAGCTCATTTCCCCACAGTAAGAGGAGTTGGCGGCTCCTTACCCGACCCCTCGAAGATAGATCTCTTCCTCTCTAGAGGTTTTCTGTGTTTTTAATGGGCTCCTTGATACCTTCTAGTTGCATGTAGCTGACTCCTGGGGAGAACTTGCTCTTTAGTAAAGGGGGAAGGGACTGTGGCCTTTCTCAAAAAGCAGTACTAATCCTGATTTCTCAGTACCCCTTCTGTCATCTTACATATTTTCCATTTTGAGCTGTTCATGACCCTTGGTCTGGTTGGAATAACTCAGCCTGAATATAATCCCCATTGTCAAAATCGTCCACAAGAATGTGTTGCTTCTCGACATTACAGAAAGTCAGCCTTCTTGATGTTATGTTCCTGGTGGTGTGGACAGCCACTGCCTGCAGTCTCTGATCATCTTTTAAGATTGGTTGGGAAGTAATGTGTCCTAGAACCGAGAATTTAAGATTTCAGAATTTGACTCACACTCACCAGTGTCACTGAGCATTTGTCCTCTCTGCTGTCTGGTAACATCATTAATCCTTTTGCTCCCCAGTACTTCTGTCCTACACATTGTCTTAACATTGTGACTGTAATGCAGCAGTCCATTTGCCTGCATTAAAAAACAAACAAACCCCAAACCCTGGCTCTTAGACAACTTGACTACAGTGTTGCATCAGTCAACCAAATGATAAACCTCAAATTGCTGTAGCCTAAGCCACGTGTGAGGTTTTCTGTGTTTAAATACTTGGGCGCCCCTTGCTGGTGGTCCTCCAGTGTTCAAGGGTCATCTGCAAGGGTTACTCTCATTGTTCTTGAGAGTCATGGGATTTGGGTGGAATCTTAATTTCATCCTCTCTGACTTCTGTAGCTGTGAAAATTAAGAAGCCAATCAAGACGAAATTCAGAATGCCAGTTTTTAACTGGGTTGCCCTGAAGCCAAATCAGATCAATGGCACGGTCTTCAATGAAATTGATGATGAGCGGATTCTGGAGGTACCTTTCTCTGTTGGTTAGAAACTAGGGGCTCTCTCTGTGTGGCAAAGTTCAAATACGTGCTCTGCTGACCTGGACGTTTCAGCGATAAAATGCTGGTATTTTAAATCCCTTGATGTAAAGAAGAAAAGAAAATACTCTAATACAATAATATCAGAGAATAGGACACTATTTTGTAAGGTCATTTCAAAACTGTTTACGAAGTTGTGTTACTATGGAGTGGTTTTGATTATCTTCAATACATGCCACAAAATATGTATCTGACACAAGTCCTGTCCTTAATTTATAAAAGGGCATAAAAACCCTTTATTGAACTGTAAGTGAATAAGAACTCAATATTATTACATCCATTAGCTGGTTTGATCATTTTAGTCTGTGGTGGCTAGCCCTGCTAGGTAATTAGTGAAAGGCAGCTGAATTAGCCAGATGGGATCACTTCTCTACTTTAGCCCTTCATGGCTGTCTGTTTGGCCTAAGTCACGCTATAGCACAAATAGGAAAATAGAGCAAGCCTTGATCAAGGCCAAGTATTGAGTAGAAAAAGTTAAGTTCTTTGATGCTTCAGAAACTGTCAAAATGGTTGCCTGAGTTAATTTTTAAGTATAATCCAATTTGCCCATTTCATCCCTTTTTATTACTCCAGGATTTAAATGTGGACGAGTTTGAGGAAATATTTAAGACAAAAGCTCAAGGTCCTGCCATTGATCTTTCTTCAAGCAAACAGAAGATAACACAGAAGGGATCAAACAAAGTGACGTTACTGGAAGCAAATAGGGCCAAAAATCTTGCCATAACTTTGAGGAAAGCTGGAAAGACTGCTGACGAGATATGTAAAGCTATCCATGTGTAAGTGCAGGGCATTCTGGAAAGTTCGATTCTGGTAGATTTATAGGATAAAACTGAAAATAAGCAGGGGGTGAATTGGTAGGTACCAGAAATATTTCAGTCAGGGGGCAAGATTGAAGATAAGAGGTGGAGCGTTTCTTGATATCCACACACCAGAAATTCCCTTTGTTACGTATATGTGACTTCAGAGTTGCATGACATGCTGCCACCAAAGGAGTGGGCCAGCAATTCCCTTTGGGAGTGTTATATTAGAATGAAAATTATTGTAGAAGAATAACTGAATTGTGACGTCGTCATTTATTAACTTGGCCTGCTCTCCTATACACCTACAGCAATGCTTACATACAAGGAGTGGAGAATTGCCCATGCTAAGCAAAAGGAGAGACTGTCACTCTTCTCTTAAGCATCTGAATGTTCTCTAGAGTTGTTGAGTACAAATTTGATGGCATTTGTGGAATGATACACTTCATTGCCAGATGCAAATGGGATACAGATGCATCTTTTAATTCATAACAATAGGAATGTGATTCCTGTTTCTTTTAGCAACTTTCAGGAAATTTTAAACAAAGTTCAGTTCTTTTTTTTATCCTGGCACTGCAGAGAAGGCATTCGTTTTATTTGCTTTTCTACTAGAGGAATCTTTTGGCCCTTCTTGTGGTCATGATGACTTTCAAATATGATAAAGAACAAATGTTTTAGATGTGTTAGGAATGGGTTCATTGTAAATTGGTATTTCATAAATTTTGGTAAGAGATTCATGGAGGAGTATATGACCCTCAGAAATAATTTGTTCCTATTTCATGTCCTGAGTCAGGATCATAATCTAGTAATCTAGTATATCCTATACTCTGTTCTGATTTTTAATGTTGAAACGTGATATGCATTTTGGTTTCTAATCTGCATATACCTTATTTGTCTTGAGGATTAGATGTGACTGTATTATTTTGCCGGACAAAGTTTGTCCAGGGAAGAAAACAGACATAGCAAATACTTGGTTTGTTCAAATTGAGCATACCTCTAAAAAGATCTGGTTTATCTTCAAGAGATGTGTGCGTTTAAAAAGCATCCATTTTGTACAGGCATTTGGATACATTTTTTCCTACAGAAGAAAACATACCCCAGACTGTTGGTTTAATTGATACATATTAGAGTTTACCACGTATTTTGTGTATAATATTAATTTCCCTAATGAGCAGTATTCCATGTGCCTTAAAAACCATATCCTTGAACCACTTAACCATCAGATGTGTCAGCCTGCCTTTTCGCTCTTCCTACTGTCATTTGCTGTTGATTTCTAGAGACTTAAATCTATAGTAATAGCTACAAACTGAGCATGGTTATTGTGTAAGGTCTGGGTTCTCAGAAGGGAGCTATTTGTTGGACAGTCAGGAGCCCTTGCCAACTGGCATCTTTATAGCTCAGCTGTAGGCCTCGTCAACTCATTGCATTGGTGGTTTATGAACAGGACCAAATGGTGGTGTGGTTGAAGGGGTAGGAGGTGTTCTCTCTAACACTGACATGTCCACATCTGTCTTCAGATTTGACTTGAAGACATTGCCTGTAGACTTTGTAGAATGTTTGATGAGGTTCTTGCCAACTGAGAATGAGGTGAAAGTGTTCCGGCTCTATGAGCGGGAAAGGAAGCCCCTGGAGAACTTGTCAGATGAAGACCGGTTCATGATGCAGTTCAGTAAAATCGAGAGACTCATGCAGAAGATGACCATCATGGCCTTCATTGGGAACTTTGCAGAAAGCATTCAGATGCTGACTCCTGTGAGTGGACCAACTCTGGCAGGGGAGAGTGTCCAGAGAGATACAGAATCATTTTTTCCTTTTAAGTCTCTTCCAGTATTGCACATAGCGTCATGGGCTCTAAAGACTCCTTCCCAGAACTTTTTAGATTGTATTTTTATTTTGGCATTTTTTTTTTTCCCACATTGCTGATGCCAAGTAATGTAAAAATGGTGGATTTCCATATTCCATATTGCTATTCTCCTCCATAGAGTGACATTTTCTGTGTCTAAAGATGTCCTCTGGGTTTCCACTTCAGTGCATAGGACCAGGAAAGTCATTTCCTCCAACTTGTTCTTCTCCTGAAGATACCAGTCTTCTGGCTAGATTGGCAAGCCTGAAAACATTACTTTCATTTCTAAAAATGACCCCATATTTTTAATAGGCTTTATTGGCTTTCTTTGGAAGCATTATAAATTTACCACAGGACTCTTCTTCCTTGGAGATTGGTTATAGTGCACTGTGGTGATGGGGAAATAAGAGCCAACCATCTCTTGTCCCTTTGTGTTAATCTGGTAGAGACTTATTAATATTATAAACATAAATATCATAAATACTTCTTTCCCAGTTCTGTTTCCAAATAAACTTTTGTTAATTACTGATTACAGTAGCATGTCTGTTCAGCACATGTTCTGAGAACTTATGGAGGGTGATTGTATTCCTTTGGTGTCTTGTTTTCACTCTTGGACAGCTCCATTCATTTAAAAACCTGTTGTCTTACACGATTTGAGGAGGTGGGCAGGGAATTGAGTTCTGCCCAAAAATGCTGTGGACTCTGAGGTCCGAGTCCCATTGGATACAGATTTTGTGATATGACTTGTCTTCTTACTTCAAATTCTTTGAAAGAGGAGCTTGCATATGATTATGTGGTTACCTAAGACCTAGCAGGACAAGTTAAATTTGTTTTGTTGAGGAAAAATAGAATCTCTGCATTTAAGGTCTAAATGCAGGTCTGTTTTCTTCTGTGTTAAATTTTTAGCTCCCAATTAGAGTTTCTTATTTTTAACATGTCTTTTTTTCACCCCCTTCCTTCCTTTGAATGGAATCTAGCAACTGCACTCAATTATAGCAGCATCTGTCTCTATAAAGTCATCCCAGAAACTCAAGAAAATCCTAGAGGCAAGTAAAGTTTTCTTTGTATACATGTAGGGAAGAGCTGACTTGTCAGCCACATTCGTTGGCCTGGGAATAGCTGGGATGCTGTACTGATGGGCTTCTCTTCTCTCTCTCTCTCTCTCTCTCCTTTTTTTTTTTTTCCAGATTATCTTGGCCCTTGGAAACTATATGAATAGCAGTAAGCGAGGAGCAGTTTATGGATTTAAACTTCAGAGTTTAGATCTGGTGAGTGGACTAAAAGAAATATAAGAGCTATAGAAGGGACAAAACAGCTGGCACAGATCAAGTCCCAGAGTGGAGAGTCTGCTCTTGGAAGTGGGGTCGGATGTTTGGATGAAGGTTGTCTGCTAGGTGGAGGATCAGTTGGTACACATTTTCTGGAACATCATTTGGCAGCAGGCGCTTAAAATCTTAAAAATAATCATGCCCTTTGACCCAGTGTTTCCATTTCTGGGACTCTTTCCCCAAGAATCTGAATTATGGATGCTATATTTATTTTATAATTGCAAATAGCAATAATGTAAAGATCCAACATTTTGGAAAACTATTAAATTGAATAGTAGTTAATATGATGAACTATTCTTTAACTCTTAGAATGTTTGTGAAGAATTTTCAAAGAAATAATTTTGTGGGACACCTGGGTGGCTCAGCTGGTTATATGTCTGGCTTTAGCCCAGGTCATGAGCTCAAGGCTCGTGAGTTTGAGCCCCGCGTTGGACTCTGTGCTGACAGCTCAGAGCCTGGATCCTGCTTCAGATTCTGTTTCCCTCTCTGCCCCTCCCCCACTTGCACTAGTGTTCTCTCTGTCTCTCTCTCTCAAAAATAATTAGGGGTGCCTGGATGGCACAGTTATTTAAGCGTCTACCTTTCACTCAGATCATGTTCTCGTGGTCTGTGAGTTCAAGCCCCACGTTGGGCTCTGTGCTGACAGCTCAGAGCCTGGAGTCTGCTTCACAGTCTGTGTTTCTCTCTTTCTGCCCCTCCCCCACTTGTGCTCCCTTTCTTTCTCTCTCTTAAAACAAATAAACATTAAAAAAAAAAAACTCACCCCACCCCCCCCCAATGGAAAAGAGTATGCTATTTTTCAGCGTCCTCTGACTTATATGGGCAGGACTAGGAAAAATTCCTACATGGAACCTTCTCCCCCAAGGCTGGGGGAACGTGGCTTCCACATGAGAAGGTTGGGCTCTGCTCAGGCAGAGTCCTGAGCCCTAGGGAGACATGGCTGTTTGGTAACGAGTGTCCAGTTGTCCCACTCCTGGCCCCAAGAGGGTCATGTGTGGTAAGCCCAGCTGTTTTGGGTCCTAGAGGCCGGGCGACAAGAGTTGAACTAAAAATGGGTGGACTGCAGTGAGGGAGCCCTGCCACGCAGGGGTACCTGCGTATCACCAGCCCCACGCTCACCCCTCTGCTCCTTCTTTTTAGAAAGCCCTCATAACGGGGGCCTCCCACTTCTAAGTCAGGGGAAGTTGTTTGGCAGATGTGGGCTGGGGTGGTTTTCTGTGGGCAGAGATGTGTGAACAGTCTTCGATGTTGGAGTCCTCCTGGCCTTGAGCACGGCCCCTGGTGGAGAAGCCCCATGGTCACTTACAAGTCAGTGGGATGGTTTAGAGGAGAACACATCCAGGTTTGGCCCTCCTGTGGGGGCATTTGTCATCCACTTTGGGGCGCCGTCCTGTTACTGAGTGGGAGGAGATCATCTGGTGGACAAGCTTCCCATGCTCTTCTACCCTAACCCCTGTTCCTTTTCTTTTCAGCTCTTAGATACAAAGTCAACAGACCGAAAGCAGACCCTGTTGCACTATATTTCAAATGTTGTGAAAGAAAAATATCACCAAGTGTCCCTGTTTTATAATGAGCTTCATTATGTGGAGAAAGCTGCTGCAGGTACCTGATTTTGGCTATTTGTTACTCTTGGATATTGAATGCCTTTAATCATGGATGGTGGGGGAGCCATTCCCTGCCTAACCACTCTTCGGAACTCCTCGGAAAAGCAAGGGTGATAACGTCAGAAGCTCTTGGCTGGAGCGTCTGGGCCGTGGTGTTTCCCACTCCTGCAGAGCTGTAACAAACAGGGACATAAAGGGAGACCCTTCTGTGTCCTCTCTATAGAGTCTGGTCTCTGGACCTTGGGTAGCTTTTCTCTTCTGTTCGTTGTCCTTCTTAGTCTCTTGTTGTCACTTGAAATACGAAAACAAAAATCTAAACAACAACCTTCTTCCCCCCCCCCCCCGCGCCAGTTTGGTTTTGTGCTGTCCCATTGCTCAGGTGTGGTCGTTCCAAGCATTGTGCCTTTAGCCTGAACGGGAGCTCAATTATTATAGTACTTTTGGTTGTTATTTTGCTACAGCAGTTCTACATTTTCTCATTTAAATCATCAGTGATTCTGAGACAGCTGGGCTATAATGGGTTTGTGACAGTCTCTGCATGGTATAGATGAGAAAACTGACATTTTTAGAGGTTAAGTATCTCGCCCAAATCACATGGATAGAACATGATAGAAACAGGACTAGAACGCATGTCTTCTGTAGTGTACTGTCTTACGTGCCGTGTCTTCTCCAAAGGCTGTTAGGCTAGAAAAAGGAGCAAGATGCAGATTAACCCCGGAGTTGCTTGCATACTCTGATTCTCACATTGGGATCTTGAGCCCTGAGGAACTAAGGCGTCTATTATAAATTCATATTCCTGAGGCCTATTTCAGACAGGGACTTTTTCTGACTTTCTCCAACTCAGGGGCTGCTGCTTTGGTGTTGTTACTATAGAGCATTCCATACTGTTGCATTCACGATGGAACAGATTTTATTATAACAATTTGCATATTTGTTTCAACCTGTGAATGTATGGGTTTTATCTTTATATTTATTTATCTTTATAATTCCCTTAGCCCCTAGCAAATTGAATGGGGGAGTACGTAAATGAGCGAATGAATGACATGAGGAGGCACTGTTAGCCGGGATAGATCCTGGGGACGCCCTAGCGGAGACTGAGAGGCGGGTGGGAATGATCCTTTGTGAAGGGCTGTGCAGTGCAGGCCGTGGAGACCCACTGGGGGCACGGGTCTCACTGAGGCAGTTCCTAGGATTTCTCTTCTGGCGGAGTGATTTTCCTTCTTTCAGGTTTCTTTGCCTAAATTCGGGATTGTTTAGCATCACAATTATAATTAAGAGAAATGTTTCATAAAAAAAATTTTTTTTGGCCATTTTATTTGGCCCAAGTGAGATTTCCCAAAAGTGTCATTGGATAAAAAAATCGGTAAGGAGGTGGAGAGATTGAGGAGCTCTGGCCGGATTGTTTTCTGTGTCCTCTCCCTGGTAGCCAGGTGAGCTGACATGGATTCTTTACACCTTTGCTCCTTTGCTTATCCAGGGAACCTTTCTGAGGCCCTGCTGTGGACGTGGCCCTTTCCTAAGCATTGAGGAGTCAAAGTCGAATACGGCCCATGCGAGTCTAGCAAGGGAAAAACATAACTGGCCTGTTCTGTAGTGCAGCGGGGAGCCTGAGGTCGGGCCGGGTCTTCCTGCAGGAGGCTCAGGAACGTACCTGGGAGGGTGGCCAGGCTGCAGATGGAAGAGGTTCATGCTAATGAACCCTTCAGGAGCAGGGTTGTTTGACAGAAAGAAACTGTCCAAAGTGGCTTGGTTTCTAGTGGTCAGTAGTAACTAAAGTTCAGCGTTTAAATGCTACCCCCTGCTGGAGAGCCACAGAAATGTAAAAGAGGTCAAGATCTTGGGTCCCCGCACAGTTACACAGTTAGGGAACCTCTGAGCCTACAGATCAACCAGCAGCTTAGCATTTCCTATGAGAGAAATGGAATAGTTGGACATAATCCCAGGATCTGGGGCCCATGGTTGTTACCTGAGCTCCATTTCTGCCACCTTCTAGCCGCACAACCGAGGGCCACGTAACCTCTTTATGCTGCCTTTTTTGTTGTTGGCAAATTGGGCTAATAGTGCAAATGAATTAGTGCATAGATAGAAGTTAATGCAGTGCCCGGAAATGAGCATTAATAAATTATTCGTATTGTACAGTCTCTGCTCTGAAAGCTGGAAATTAGAGCTAAGGCCATTGAGTATAACCCTAGGAATGCACCGAGAACCTGGGTTAGCAGCCAGACTCACTGTGGTTTTGGTATTCACGGGGACGTTGCTGTCTCTCCTTCAGTCTCCCTTGAGAATGTTTTGCTGGACGTCAAAGAGCTCCAGAGAGGCATGGACCTAACCAAGAGGGAGTACACCATGCACGACCACAACACGCTGCTGAAGGAGTTCATCCTCAACAATGAGGGAAAACTGAAGAAGCTGCAGGATGACGCCAAGATTGCACAGGTAAGGACCCTTGCCCTGGAGACTCATGAAGAAGTGACTGGGTCCCTTCAGTGCACCCGGGTGCTGGTCCTGGTTTTGGAGGAAGATTGCCCTCGGTCTACTGAGGGTAGATTTTCTTATGTAACTGATGATTCGTGTGGGTGACAGTTTTCTGAATACTGTACAGAGACGTGCTCCTGCTCTGCTCGTTGTCCTCTTCTAGCTTGGAGTCTTTGCCTCTTCTCTAGAAGCCCCGTGCCTCTCCCCTTCCACTCCTAGGCCTCCTCTGTGTCAGTCCTGTATTCATGTCAGCCAACATGTGTCATTCCTGTGCTTCGCAAAACCCTGTTCCTGCCCAGTATGCCGGGTGTCTGTTGGCCTTGACCTTGAAATCTTACACTGCACTGGGGGTTAAGTGTACACATTTGAAAAACAGCCAGAACAGACTGTGCATGCCATCATAGAAGGGGAGGCAGAGGTTTGTGGGAACTCAGAAAGCAGACGTGGTGCAGTGGCTCCCAAATGAGGCTGTCTTGTGCGAGGAAACCGTTTTAAGTGGAGACCTGAGTGTACCTAAGGTGGGAACACGGTAAGGAGCATTGAAGCAGTGAGGTGGGGTTGGCGTCTGAATGACTTCTAAGATCCCTTCTAACTCACTGGCATCAGGGAGTCCTGCTACGGCCTTAGGAAGCTCTCGAAAGGGGTAGCTCCATGTTTGGGTGACAGTGTGCACAAGTGCAGAGGGTCCCAGTGATAAATTCCTGTGCAGCACTGTCACCGTCTTCTGGTCACCTTTGCCTAGGCTTTCAGAAGAAACGGGAGTCCCTAGAGAGTTGTGGGGGAAATGAGAGGGGCAGATGAGCTGTGGTGGCATCTGGATCTTCCCTGCTGCTTTGCTGCTGCTCTTCCCCCAGTGTGTCAAGTTCAAATGCTTGACCTTATGAAACTCAAGAGAAGTTTGTTTCTTTACAGGACGCTTTTGATGATGTGGTGAAGTATTTTGGAGAAAACCCCAAGACAACACCACCCTCTGTCTTCTTTCCCGTCTTTGTCCGGTTTGTGAAGGCCTATAAGGTAACTAGGAGCATGGGGTCCTTTAAAGTCTTCCTTGGCATTATTTCTCAAACGGGTTGTCCCCCCAGAGCTGTGTCTGCATCTCTGCAGCTATGCAGGAGGCTTCCCCTGTTGCTGTAGGCAGCAGATCTCAGAGGTCAGCACGAGTCAGCTGTCTCCAGTTCTGTGGAGCTTGTCAGTCTGTGAGGCTCCGTTTCTCCAGCCAGCCAGGCCTGGGGCTCAACCAGAAGACAAAAGCTTTTGGCTGCCCTTTGGGGCACACGAGACACTCCGGGACCATTACTTCCTCAGTGACTGTTCACTCTTGTGGGCAGGATGAAGGACTTAGAAACTGCAGGCCTCCTGTGCAGTTGTTGGATGGGCCAAGGGAGTAGCCTCTGGCCTGTGGCAAGGGCTCTGGAGCTGAGGTCAGGGACAGCCTGCTTGGGTGTGTCCTGCCTAGCCCTTCAGGTCATCTAGTGTGGACTGAAAGATGGCGCTAGGGAGGATGGTTACTGTCTGTTTCCTCATCTGGACCAATAATGGCCCTTCCTTTCTTTTTTTCTTTTTTAAAAATTTCTTTCTTTTGAGAGAGAGAGGGACGCGACACACAGCCTGAGGGGGTGGGGGGTTTAGGGGCAGAGAGAATCTCAAGCAGGCTCCATGTTGTCAGCGCAGAGCCTGATGTGGGGCTTGAACTCATAAACCATGAGATCATGGCCTGAGCTAAAATCAAGAATAGGATGCTTAACTGACTGAGCCACCCGGGCACCCAGTGGCCCTGCCTTTAAATAGGACATTTGACCCAGTCCAGGGCTATAGTCTTGAAAAATCATGTTACCCAAAGAGGCATGTGTTGGAAGAATTTGTTCCTTGAGAAAGAATGACAAGAGAGGGGGACGTTAGGGAGTGTTCGTGCACTTAAGAGACGTTGCAGACGTTACACTCCAGGGCTGTCTACATATAACCTTAGTAACCTTGGTGGAGGAAGGAAGAGTGTGATTATCAGAGGAGGAAGGATGTGGCAGGATCATCATTTTTTGAGAAACATCCTGTTGGATATAGTGGGTCACTTCTCTAGCTCCAGAACTGTCCTTTGGCCTTTTACTGCAATTTGAAAGGTTTCATTATTAAGCTGTCTTCTCTTAGCATGACATTGTGTAGCCATGATATTATTAGCTCTTGGCAGAAGGAAAAGTGAGGATGAACCCAGACACAGCAAAAAATCACTGGGAGCTGGGAGCGGTGAGAAGGTCACTGGTGACCAGCCGCTGCTGTCTGTGGTACTCTCGGTTCACTGGCTCGTAATGCTGGTGTGCTGCAGAGATGATTCAAAGTGATTCTTGTGAGGTGCCGGGACCATATTTAGGGAGGCTGGCTTCAAAATGGGAGAATGCCCAAGAGGGCGGAGCTGAGGTACGCCTGTTGGATTTCATGTTCCAAATTTATCAGACTAGTCCTTCTGCCGCCCTTGGGAGGGAGTGAGCTGTGGGGAGAGAACCCAGAGCGTCACTCAGGTGAGACCCCTTGAAGGAAATAAGAGGCAAGTGGATGGAGGTTTTCCCCTAACAGTGGGCACAAGGAGAGGAACCTGAATTCCTGCTTTCAGAGAGAACTCTAGGTAGGTGGACAGGTTCTGGAAACAAAATAAGCTCACATGAAAATCACAGAGTAGAGCTTCCAGGCGTCCCACATGTGTGGGACTGAGGCTGAGAAGCAGAGTGAGTGGGGAAGGGGGTCATCAGGAAGGGATCTCTGGACCAGACTTGCAGTTGCTGGGAGATGTCATATAGGCCAACGGTGAAAGCCCAGGTCAGAGTCCTGCATAGGTTTAAGTGGTAGATCTTGTAAGCTTTCTCTTCACTCTGATTCCCAGCTCACCAAGATTCTCTAAGAACGACTTTAAAAAAAAATCTGGATTGCTGTCATTCCCACGGACATAATCTTTGGGTTCTTTTGTTTTTACCCAGCAAGCAGAAGAGGAAAATGAGCTGAGGAAAAAGCAGGAACAAGCACTCATGGAAAAACTCCTGGAGCAAGAAGCCCTCATGGAGCAGCAGGACCCAAAGGTGAGAAGCGCCCGTCCCCTGAGACAGCCCTCCTGGGAGGGGAGGCCCTGGTGGCTCCTCGAAGCCAGCAGGAGAAGGGGCAACAAGCCAGATCAGCTCGGGAGCCTTACAGCTTCCTACTGGGGCTTGGAAACGTGGCACGTGGCCTTGTTATTCATTACTTTCTTCAGCCAACAGTGGAATGAGGTGAAGAGCATGATTGTGTAGCATCTCCATGTTTACAGAGATCAGGCATTTAAATCTCAGGTGGATATACAGCGAGGCTGTACCAGCTAACCTGATTGATTAACTGCTTAGTGTCCAGGGAAGGCTTTACGGGGTTGGTGCTGGTGTTGAGAGCTGGAGGGCATCGCTACAGGGAATGAGAGGGAGGGAGGCCCCGGAGGGAAGCAGCTTAGGTAACAGCCACAGAGGCTGGCAAATCAGTGTTCTTCGTCGATCCTCTGCACCAAAGTTTACACAGTCCGTGGTTATTACCAGTTGTCTCCTGGGGCCACAGGATCCAGCCTTCCTACTGCTGCCGGCTGGACTTTTGTGTGTGCTTCAGATAAAGTTTGTTTTCGTCCTAGAGGCTTTCTGAGTTGTTCTCTGAGCAGAATGTTGGGACGGTGCTATATGTGTTTTTGGCTGAGGCTGCTTATCCAGTGATCAGGCACATTTGGACCAGTGATGCTGGTCCCACTAATCTCTGCCATTTTTCTTTCTGCTCAGTCTCCTTCCCACAAATCAAAGAGGCAGCAGCAAGAATTAATTGCAGAATTAAGAAGGCGACAAGTTAAAGATAACAGACATGTATATGAAGGAAAAGACGGCGCCATTGAAGATATCATCACAGGTAAAAGATACTCTCTCATCGTGTCCCTTAGAGACCCCACTGACCTTACGTGTAGTGAGCTACTCGCACATTGTGCTGTCGCTTTTGTGTAGGATTTACAAGTTTTTCAGGTGACTTTATTCAGATCCAGAGTTATACAGGGGGACTCCATGCTAGTGTTTAAAGCATATTTATAGTGGCTGTGTACTTTCTGTTAAAGAGCCCCAGCACTCTTTGGAAAATCTGTTTCCCATTATCATTGGAACCTTGCACATTTCACCAGGCCCCACCTTCTGATGGTTTTCCATTGTCTTCAGTTTGTTAGCCTGCTCCATTTTCTACTGTGTGGCCACTCCTACCCAGGTGCCTGATTAATAAATCAAGCTTCTAGCTAGCAGGCTACTAGGCCTGGGCTGTCAGTGAGTGGGGCCTAACCCAGCCCAGCTCTTGACTGAATAAGCTGTAGCCTAATGCTTGCTGCTTGAATCCATTCTGTAAAGATTCCACATTCTCTTACAGATCAGGACAGTAATTTGAGCCACTACCTTGTGATTGGCCACTGGTGACTTTGCTTTCTTGTCTGTTGCATATGAATACTGTTTATTAGCTTCCAAGAGACTTTAAACTTTTTTACTGTAGAAAAATTTAAAAATATGCAATGCAAAAGTATAGAAAATAGTATGATGAGTTCCCTTGTCTGCTGCTGCCTACGTCCCATTCACCAACCTCTGGGGTTATTTTGAAGCAAGTCTAAGACATATAATTTCATCCGGTTTTATTTCTGTTTGTGTCTTCAAAAGATAAGGGCTTTTTAATAAAGCAAGCAAATATAGCCATAGTACCATTATCACATACCTCTAAAACTAACAACTTTTTAATATCAAATGTGCAGTCATTAGTCACATTTCCTCCACTGTCCTCATTTCTAAGAAATAAAACTTTTAGATTTTTTATTTCTCATTTTTTGTTAATAGTTCAGTCAGCATCAGAAATAGGGATCGATCCCAAACCGCCAAAATCACAATTTTTTTTCCACGAGCTCAGACCCAAGGAAATAAAATAGGTAAATAAATCACTAACAGGAAGTCAATAAAGAGTTTCTGGTCCAGAGTAAAGCCGTCTCAGTCGTCTGTGGATAGGTAAGTGGCTGATGAAGTGCCTGCATGTGACGCACACATAATCAGTACACGTGCGTCTGCCCGTGTCTCATTGTTCACTCTGCAGTAACCTGCAGATGGCCCCCAGAGAAAGTCCCCCTTGCTTAACCCCCTCTTTGTATCCCCCATACTGAAGGAGAAGCTCTGCTCAGAGCAAGACCAGGAGCAGATCTTTTTGGGTAAGCACCGGTTAGCTTCAGTGCCATAATAAGATTAGCTTGTAGGGAGAGAAGCATTGAGCCTCGAATATTAAGAATTTAGAGTTCCTTTTCTGCCAGTCTGTTCTCCATGTCAGTGACACCTGGCTTGTAAACTGAGTGAAATGAACAGTTTCTATTTGCCTGACCTTAATCATTCAGCTACCATTGGAAGTGAATGAGTATCTGCTTCCAGAGCAGGTTTTATTCTCTTTAAAATATTTTCACCCACCAAGCCCCAGACTGAGTAACTCTTTTAGACTTTATGAACTCACTTGGGTATATATTGCCTTTCCCTCCTTCCCTGGTCACTTCCCACCCCTGCCCCTTCCCCAGGTATGATTAACATAGCACTAACCATGTACTAATATGATAGATCTTGGCTTTTTACTCTCTGCTGTTTGTCTTATTTGGCTGTCATTTTCAATGCAGTGCTGAAGACTGTGCCCTTTACCGCTCGCACCGCCAAACGTGGCTCTCGATTTTTCTGCGAACCTGTTCTCACTGAGGAATACCATTACTAAACTATTACTCTTTCTCACCTGATGCTACAGGTTGCTACAGATTTTTTGACCTCTTATGCCCCTCTGTCTGTCTGTTTGAGCCACCCAGTATGCTAGCATGGAATTGCCATCTCCACCACGTTATATTTCATGTTGCCTTCATGCCGCATGGTTTTGCATTTCAGTCATTACTGCTTACTCACTGCCACTTTCAGTATGTCTATGATCCACACGGTTGTGGTGGTCTGAGTTTGTGGGAGTTGAATTAATAGAATTGCAGAAATTTTTAGAAAAATAGTATAAATAGAGCACTACTTTGAGAGCACTACTGCTTGGTAGTATTGGGACCAAGTAGGTTGTTATAAGACTTCTGGGCTACCAGTATCTTTGAACACAAAATGATAGTCATGAATAACAGTTAACTACTATACCTAATATTTATTGAGCATTTGCTGTTCTGTCATGGGAGTACAGATAGTTAATCAGCCTCCTTTCTATTCTCAGTTAACATGCTTTGATGACAAAATGAGCTCAGGAGTACAAAGTGCTCTAAAGTTGAAAAATGATTTGCAGAAAGAACTGTGAACTACACACAATAGTAAATTGGGTCTTAACTATCTTATACCATGTGTAGCCATCATCCACAGTATGATGGAGCTCATGGCACAAACAAGTAGCCCATTGGACATAGAAATCTGTGTAAGTTGATACAGGCAATCCATAGCTCTGTACTCAGCCTCTTCTCCTGAAGGTCATGCCCACATTCAGATACTATGTTGGAGCAAGGCTGTGAGGCAGAAAATGAAAACAGAGGCTTAGGAGCTCCCCATAGTCTTACCTCATTTGTGCTGCTTCACCGTGGCTCAGTTCCATGTCAAATCCAGGGCATTTCTCTTGAAACAAGATCATATCTGGACCTGCTTCTCTGATCAGGATGGTGGCAACCAGAAACACTAATAGCAGAATCCTATTCTCAGAGAATGCCACTATTCTTAGAATAAAAACAAAACACAACCCCCAAAATTTCAAGAAGTAATGGCCTGCCCTTGGTTCCTGATGGCTAGATAAGAGACAGACTTCTCTGCAGTGCCCAGTTGATTAGAAAATGGACCAGGGAGGCACATATTCTAATTGGAAATAACCATTAACTCCCATGTTGAGATTGACATGGAACAGGGTACCTGTTTCAATTGTGGCACTAGCTCTTCTGTGACTTGGACCTGTCACGTATGTGCCTCTGTCGCTGAGGGTCTCAGAGGACGTGGTGTGTTGTTGCCTGCCCTGCAGTGTACTTACTCACTAGTGCTTATTAACAAGGCTAGACACTGTCAGCTCAGCTAACATTCCTGTCAGCTTTGCTGCTGGACTATCATTCTGGAGCCAACTTTCAAAGCAGCTTGGATTTGGGTGGACCGAGGGCTGGGTGGGAAGAGCCTCTCCTCTCTCCCTTGTATCTAACACTTCTTGTATTAATGGCCTCCCACTCTCTTCCTCTGTTGGCTAACTTGCCAGGTATGTTAAGCACTAAGTTGAATTGCTTTCCATTTTCATCCCATTTTTACTTAACCATCATTTTGTGTTTTTGTTTTTTTTTTCTGTTTAGCCTTAAAGAAGAATAATATCACTAAATTTCCAAATGTTCACTCGAGGGTAAGGATTTCTTCTAGCACACCGGTGGTGGAGGATACACAGAGCTGGCAAGCATCACTTTTTACTTAGCTTCCTCCTCTCTCTGTATGCAGATCAGTGGTTTCAGTCTATGGCTGAGGGGTGATACTGGTGAGAGTCTGACCAGGGAGAAGTCTTTGTAACCTCGCATTTCAGTATGTGAGGCAGAGCCTCTCTGTTGGACTCTCTCTGGCCTGCTTCCATGTTATTAAGTGTGATGGCTTGGGCAAGGGTATTTGCTGATGATCCTACTTGCTTTGGGTGCTAGGCTCTCCTTCCCCTTCCCTTTTCTTGGCCTTCAGGTTAATCAATTAACTTCTTTTGATCTGAAGAAGTTGAGAGCATGTCCTGGCCGGGGAACACATCTATATGGCCTTTGAAGAAAGATGAAGATCTTCAGAGCCAATTGTTCGGAAGAGTCAGGCATCAGAGAGCTACAAGTCACTGCACATCCTTAGCCAGAAGTGGAATTCCGAACTTCCCTTACCACTCTGGGCCAGGAAGCAGGAGCAGGAGAGGATTAAGGCACACAAAACTATTCTTCCCTTAAACTTAGAAGTAGGGCCGGGTAATAGATTCCAAGGAGTCAGGAGCTGGCGGGGATTGTGCTGAACCAGAGAGCTTAGGTCTCAGCATTGACATAGCTCCAGTCTATTTTTGCCATGTGAAAATTTGGGCTCGGTGTTGCCAGGCCTTCCAATTTTCCAAGGGAAGTCAAAAACCCTGTTCTTTGTATTACTTATCTATTTAAAGATCAGGAAACTGTATATAAACATAAAAGTTGGAGGCCAGACATTCTGTTGGCCAGATTTGGCCCATTGGCACCATGTGCAAGCTACTTAGTAGGTAAAGGGATAAAGATTCCATCTGGTTTAATTCTGTTGTTGTTTGTTTCCCCCTTCTAAATACAGAATGTTTCCTAACAGAAGTCAGTAATATTAAGTTAATGAAAGGGAAACAAAGTGCAAAGCCTGCCCTGACACTACCAAAAGCAGCTTACCTGCTTGCTAGTGCAAAGCATGATTTCATATTAAGAATACTTACATAGAATAAAATCCCTTTGTTCATCCCACTTTATTCTGTTAGAACAATGCCTCCTTGAGCCATATGCAGTGATTGATTCATTTACTCAATAAGACTTTTTTTTAAATGGTAGGCATTTTTAAACATTCTGTATATTTGTAATACCAGCTGGAAAATTTAGGAGGGCCCACTCAGCTTCTCCCTTCCAGTGAAAAACAGGAACGACCTATGGTAGGAGAGAATGTACAGGTATGGAGTAGTAGTTTGATTTAGTGATGATCATTTTTAGGGGTTAACTGAGCATTGTTTCTACTTCACAAAATACAAAATGGACTTCAGTGAATATTAATTGAATAAAAATAACGGAACCTCTGCCTGCAAAGTAAGCCTAGTGTCCTTCCTTGATTAAAATTGCAGGTAACATAGGACAGGGCAGTAGGCTTATTGGTTTTGCAGTTTAAGACTCATTGCAATTATTGTTGATACTTAGCTTCCAGAAAATAAAAAACAAAACTAAGCCACAGCTTTTTTTCCAGTTGAAGAAATACTTCAGAATAAGACTTCAGCTAGACTCTCTGGCCAGTGACAGAAGCAATTGCCTCTCCTGTATATTTTTCTTAAAGTTCAGAATCACACCAGTATTACATCCTGCTTTGTTTAAATATTGAGGGCAAAGTACATGTCCTTGGCTCAAATACTCAATGAATTTTGAAGGGCCTTGTTAGCTGACTCTTCTACACAAGCTGCTTTGATTGGCTGCCAGCTGATTTTTATCTTGCTTAGACACATGATACTAAGGTTGCAGTTCTCTCACTGGTGATCTTCTCTTTACAGATCTTAGAAACCAACCATACAGACGAGCCGATGCGGTGAGGAGAAGTGTCAGGCGGCGCTTTGATGATCAGAACATGCGTTCTGTTAATGGTGCCGAAATAACCATGTGAACCTAAGACCTGCCTGCATGAATAGAGTGTGTGAATGAAACGCTCCACATGAACTTTATGTGCTACCATTTAACTGCAACCTTGAACATTGATAAAATCTTCTAAGGGCTCAGATTTAGCAAACACATAGGAATTTAAAGATGATGGGCTCTCCTTTCAACCTTTGTTAACAAGTGCCTACAAGTGGAAGTACCTGCTCAGATTAATCAAAGCAATAGGGTTTGATTTGATTAGGTATCTTTTTACACCAGTATATTATTCCAATTTTTTAACCAAAATGTAAATTTCGTATTACATTTGTTATCTGCCGTCATGATTGTCCCATGATGGCACACCCTGGCTTCCTGATAAGTTGTAAATAACATGGATGTACTCTGCTCTGGGTTTCCTTTGCTGAAATGTCTTAAGGAATTTTGTGTTTTAGCCATACCCATCAGCTTTGTATTTTAAAGGGCTTGCGACATGGAAGCAGGAAAAGGTCACATGATCGACTCCTGTCCATAAGCAAGCCCCAGTGAAGTACAAACACGATGCATTGCAGTGGCATGGGATACATCACTTAACTCTGTCTCCTTCCACATTCTACTACTTCTGTGCTAGGGTTATGATGCCCTTGAGAAAAGTTCATCCATATGAATGCAAGGATATAATGGCGTACAGATTTGTGTAAGATTTATTTGCAGTACTGTGTTCTTCAGCTAGAGGCAGCTTTTAAAAAAATAATGCAAATGTATTTATTAATTAGCACTAAAATTAACATCTCAGTAATCACTCTTAGGATTTCTGAGGACTATTATGGGCCAATCCTAAGAACAGAAATTGGTGCCTTGCTAGCCAGGGAGAAGCTCACTAGCTCTACCAACAAGCATTCAAGATTACTTCTGCTAGCTAGTAGTGTTAGTTAATCTAGCCTTATTCTCCTGACAATCGCCAAGTTATTTTCCCCCTTATTCTTCCTCCTTTTGTAAATTGGATACATTTTGCATCATGTTATCAAAGCTAAATTCTCGTATTTCCCACATTGCTTTATGGGGAGCTGCAATTTAATTGCTTGAAATATTCACATTGGGGTGAAGCTTACATGATAGGTAATGGGACTAAATGGCCAATTAGGCCACTGTTGTTTTTCCTTCCTCTCTGGCAGGGCACTTGATTCATTCCAAAGTCAAAAACTGGACTAAAGCTAATTTGTACTTTTCATAACATACATTCTGCTTCTGGCTTACCTTCTTGGTACAGTACATCAACATATTAATTGTAAAGTTTATTGTATAGTATTTAACCACTGAATCTTATTTTATGTTGTGCTTATGTGAGCTCCTTGGTGAAGGTCCCATTTTCCTTGGATAATGTGTAGTTATATGATCTCTTTTTAAATGTACAGATATTTTGCTATAAAATTGGTGCAGTTTTTTATGGTTTTTACACTTTAATTCCCACCTAAGCCTCTGGGTAATAATGTAAATATTGTTTAAAAATGCATCAGCCTGTGCTATACAATCTGAATGTTATTTTAACTTATAGGTTTTTTTTTTTAATATATATATTTAACTACAAGGACAGTTTAGGGATCAGTTACATTTCACTTTAGCATACCTATTTACAAAAAATTACTTTTAAAACTGCCACCTGCTAGCACATTTTCATAAATGTGTACTTTAAAAAGAACATGCCAAGATTTTGTCTGTTGACACATTCATTCTGATGAAAAGAGCAATTTGACCATGAGCTACAACACAAGTAGTTGGCCCTTTATCACAAGCAGCTGTTTTCCAGAGCTCAGTGCTAATGAGCATATATTAAAACAATTGCCTATTTATTAATCTATAGATAGACAATAATGTTGGCATGTTCTTTTCTGTTTATTAATGGGCCTGCTTCTTAGCAATATTAGAAATGTTTTATAAAAAAGCAGTTCATGTTACTTTTCTGGTCTTTTCATGGCATATGAGCAAATAAACTATTTACACTACTATCCTGTAACATGTTGTGATCTTTCAGCGGCATACTTTGGCAGGGAGGTTACTAGTTCTATGGTTTAAATTCAAGATACGAACTCTTGATCATCCGCTAATGGAACATAGGAACCAGATTTTCGTAGCGAGGGATACATCTCCAAAACTGTACTTAATGATTCTATTGCTTCCAAAGAAGCACTTTTCTTTGGTGAGGGTATTGCCTCCCCCCAGATTTGTTCAGTGAGGAAGTTGTGTGTATACATGTATGTTATGTGTGGACTGCAGATGTAACCAGGTAATCTTGCAGCTGACAACCACGTTGGCTGGCCAGGTACGTACAAGCCATTTGGCCTCCATTGCCCAGACAGACTGAGATTTGTAGTGATAGATAATTCCAGGTCCTCAGAAAAAAATCATGTGCAACATTCAGTAGATTGTTTTTAGGGAAGCAAGAAAATTTGATATATTTTAATGTTTTATTTTTGAGAGAAAGAGAGTGGGAGAGACAGAAATACAGAATCTGAACCAGGCTCCAGGATCTGAGCAAAGAGCCCGACACGGGATCTGAACTCACAAATTGTGAGATCATGACCTGAGCCGAAGTTGGACGCTCAAAAGACGGAGCCACCCAGGCGCCCCTAACCACTTTTAAAGATGCTTGCCCATGACTCAGAAATTAAGTCTCCCGATTCCCCATTCTCAATCCTCTAAAAGTCTAAATTCTGATCTACTAAAATTACACTGCAATGAACATCCAAAGGGCCCTGCTGACTTGGTAATGCTCAACCCAGAATGGGACCTGATATATCACCCACTGGTTCAATGTATTGGATTTTGTAAAATTATCTCTTTACACTGGAAGATCTACTTTTGTAATAGCTTTACAATTCACATGCCAATTAAGGCGATAAAACAGCTCTTAGCCCCAAGACATTTTGAAAAATTTTATCAGAAATGTCTGCGAAGATGATTGGCCCAGTATATATGAAAGGATTATTCTATTTTTAATTTCTCTTAAAACTAATACCTAATCTATTTTCAAGAAAAAATTTGAAGAAAAAGTACATCAAGTGTTTATAGATTTTCTTTGGTCTACTTTTTATAGAGAAAATCAAGTATTACACTGAGGAAACAATGTGGGCATCTAGCCTCTCACAGCACACAACTGCTGCATATGAGGGGTGCTTCAATGAAAAAGTTGACACAAATCCAATTTACTTAGTAAAAAGTCATTTTTTTCTAATAAATTATATTTATTTACAAAAGTCTAATTTTATATAACTATTAAGGTTCTTTACATCAGAACAATATATAAACAGAAGAGAAAATCTGGTAATTACAAACAAGGAAAATAGAAACCTGTTCCTCCTCTTATTATTACTCAACTTTCAGAACAAATCTTCAGTTGTAGGGAGGCAAGAGACCGAACCTACCAAAGTTTCCGGCAGGTTCAAAATAAAATATTTATAAATAGCACATTTTAGATACCCCAAGGAACAGCATAAAAGGGCACCAAGAATTGGCTTAGCTGGATTCTGATTAGGCAGCCACTGTTTCTACCAATGAAAACTGGGATGGGGGGGTACAGGTAGTTCTCCTGAATAGGCCATTATACCTGGGGCAATTCCCAGTCATTAACAATAGAACAAGATGGCCTTCAAGTATAGATCCTGTGGAGTCACAAAAGCAGTTGTTATGCAGCAAGTTTGAAAAGCACAGAAAATCTACTTAAGGAATTTAGGTGAAGGAGACAAGCTAAATAAAATGGAGATGGAGTGTGCAACTGGAGCCAAAATTTCTCACTTCCCATACCTCCCGTTTTGTTGGAAGTAGCCTGAAATGATAGTTTTGAGTTTAGAATTTAAGCATTTTGCTGTTGTTTCCAGCATGGCCTTTAATGAAAGACTAACTTTGATCTAGCTTAACGTTCTCCTTTTAAATAGAAATTACTACTTTTGAACTACTAAAATATTTATGAATATGAAAAAAAGCTATGTTTCACATCATCACAAGAGATTTCCTTTCCTATTCAAAACCACATGAAGTTACATGTACTAACAAGCTTTTGGACATTTCTGTAGTAAAAATTACAAGGTACAATCACTAGAACTTGTCCTCAGTGCATTTCAGTTATGTATGTGGCTTTCACTGTGGTCTAGTATTGTTTGTTGTATCATGTTCAAGCCCTAGAATGCACGAGGGTGGGTACCATGGATGTTGGATGAGTCTGTCAACTAAAATTTTACATTCATTCAATGTATGCCTATGGTGTGCCAGGCACTGTTCTAATCCACAGGATATAGCAGTTAAGGACACATAAATCACTGTCTCCCAGGAACTTGACTACTACTGAAGTCCAAACAACAGAAAAACTTAAGAGCAAGGCAAGATTTAATAAAGGTAAGAATCATTAGACTGAAATATGCTATAATGCCTATTTAGAACACAGTTCCATGAAAAACTACTCATGACATTTTGCTTTCCATTTATGTAAAGTGAGTACAGTTTTACCTAGAAAATGTGAATTGTACCTAGTACTGAGAGAGATACATCTCCAAGGGAAAAGCAGCAGCCTGATTTAAGATACAAGGAATTAATGTGCTTTGCCTCATGTTGCTTTTAGAAATGTTTATTTGGTTCCTTAGTTTTGTACTTTACATTTAAATTACATAATACTCTTACATACTCTATACTTAAAGCATTCATCACTCTTCCCTGGGCACTATTTGATTAGAAACATTCTCTCTCTCAATTAGCATCTAACCTATAAAAAAAAAAAGAAAATCTTTATGTAAAGGCTACTCCTTTCTGGATGCAAAAAGTGGCTGCCTAGTCAGCACTGAGTTGACCATTAACACTGGAAGAAAACCAGGATCATCTAGGCAAATGCTTTGTACCACAGGGCAAAAGCCCTTTGAAAAATTATAATCATGGACCCTCTTTCCAGAAAAATGTAGAGATGTTTCAGTGTTTACTTTTTTTTTTTACTCCACCAATGAATTAAAGCCTTACTCTAGGCCATTTTTATAATTGTATGAAATGAGGCCCAATTAGCAAAAGTCAAGCTGTGACATTTTGATCATTTTCAAATTTACTGGTAGGCATAGAAACTGAAGTTTTTATTATTCAAAACCATGAATAATCTAGATGCTGAAGCTCATATGGGTAATAACGAAATACTCTTGCTGTGTTGTAAAACAAAGGTAGGACCATTGCTTTTATTTAAAAGCATTATTTAAAGAAATTTGGGAAAGTGCAAAGAATTCATCATACTTGACTAAGGTAACTCCTTATACAAATTCAATTTTCCCATATAGGAATTACTGGACTGCAAGAAAAAGAAAACATCAGATAGTTGAGATTCTTTGACTATTCTGATATTAAATATTAGTAAATTTAATCCAATGATTTATTAATATTGATGTATTTTGAATTGCAATTTATTCTGTGGTTAAGTTTTTAGGTCAGATAATTTTCATGAACTGTAGAGAAACTTGAATTTGTATTGTAGGGATTTGAGGTGATAAGATAGTATCTCTAAGAAATACAGAAATCTATTTTGAGGACATGCTAAAACATATCAATAGTTTTTTATTTAAATAGAAAAATTAAAACTTAAAAAAGTCATCATTCATGGAAAACAAAATTTTACAGATTTTAAATTCTATTGTGAAACACCACTAGTACTTCTGCCAATATGATATGACTTTAAAGATTTTACCACTGATGTACATGTCAAGTGTTTGACATGATTAGCGGTATTAACTCTTATGAGACGTCTGAAAATTAAACCTAGCCCACTCCCTATTGCCAAAGTTGTTATATGTTTTGGTTCTAAGATAAAATAAGAGACTCACCCTTGAGCAAGCAACTTGATTACTTCTCGTATTCTAAGGATAGTGATTCTCATTTTCCAGTCCTGTCAGTCAGTTTTCGTAGCAGAAAAATGACTTGGCAGAGGAGAAACAACTTCCCCGTTCCCTTATGAGGCTTTCAACAGTGGATGGATGCTAGATTTAATTGAAACAGTGGGTAGGGATGGGAGCATAGTCCTGGTCATTTCATTAGAATGGTGAAGGAAAAATAAAATGAAATTTTTGTTCTTCTAAATCCGAACTTGAAATAGGATCGCTCCAAGTGTCCAAAATAAAAAAAATACATAATGCCAAAGACTATGTGCTAAAATTTACTTATTAAAAAAATTTCCTGCACTGAAGGAAAATATTATAAATTACATTACCAACTTTCAAAAGTTAGCATGTAAAGAGGATTCTAGCTTCAAACCATTGCCTTTCTAAAGATTTTCTATAGGAAATTTGTAGATCAAAAACAAATTATAGGGGCTTCAAATGTACTGACTTGTAATATTCCTAAATATTAATAAGGGAAAGTAACCTAGCTATGTGGGTAAGATGAAGCAAAATTTCAAGGATTTAATATCTTGAAATGATCATACAATTTTCTTAAAGTAGTTTAAGTAGAAATAAATACTAGTACACGCTAGAAGAGAAGGTTTAATAATTGATAAAAATGTACAAAAATATTCAAATCAGAAATGCTTTAGAATGTGTACCACGAAGTCAATACTTCTCAGTGAGCAGGGAAGATAAAAGACTTCCTCAATGAAAAAAAGCAAGAGAAAAGATTGGATTAAAAAAAAAAAAAAAAGACAACTGTTAAAGAAAATGTTTAAGTCAACATTGATTTTTGTTTCAGACAAGGATATTGCAACTATCGCTTAACGTTTGGTGGCACATTCTTTAGTAGGTCCTTAAGGCAAATATATTTAAACTAATTTACAATTTGATTTGATGTTAACTTTTTAAACATCACCTCAAAATAATGCCCTCACGACAGCCTTTTTAAAATGTATTCAGATGTTTCATAAAAAATAATGGTGGCTTTATTATAGTAGTGCTCATTAGCACCACTATAGTTAAGGGTCTACCAGGTTTCCATTATGAACACCTATATCTGAATTCACCAAAGAAGATCATATCAGCTTTAACCAGTTGGGTAGTGCACAAAAAAGCAGTTTTATCAGTTGCTGGTGCTTTTTTTGTACTACTAAATATCAAAAAAATTTTTGTTATAGCTTCAAAATCCAACTTCTATAAAGTAAATCAAATCACCTGCTGACTTAGACTTCAGAACAAAGTACAGACATCTGCAGTTATCAGTAAATTGCCACCTTTAATCCATCCTGCAGTGCCCTATGAAAGGGTCTCAAAGACAGTTATGACCGTATGAAAATAATGATTCTTGATACAGAATCAAAAGTTATTTTCAATTTCCTTTGCTTTTATAAAGTCCACAATAACAATACTTAAATGCACTTTTTTTTTCCTGTGATTTAATTAAAACCCAGTGTTATTTCAATTGAACTTTTAAAATAGAGTCCCTGGTCTGAATTAGACTTTAAATCATACTGTAAACATATATTTGGTATAATTTATTGATCATCATCCAGTTGCTCCAGAAGGGTCCTTCTGCGCTTTTCCAATTCCCCTTCACTCAGCTCACTGCCAGAAGTATCCCAATTACCCTGAAAAGACATTGGATACAATATTTAACGCCAGTATTCAAAACATTAAGTAGTAGTAGTAAATGTTTGAAAAGGGAAATCCAAAATTTATATGGATTCTTCTCCACAGCAACAAACCCATCACACGGCTGTTACATTAGGGGAGACAGAAGAAACTTTTATACTGGTTACTTTTCTTTCCTGTTATACCACTGAATATGAAATCTCTTGTTTCCATTTAATGAAAGCTGGGGGTGGGGGGGCTCATTACCTAAAGCACTATATTCCTTGCTAATTTTGCAGACTTTAGGTCACCTTATAAGTGTTTTATATTAGAGAAAAGTGTTATGCTTTAAGGATACTATCCTCCTATAAACATTTAATATTTATGAACAAGACAATCCTATGTTAGAAAACAACTCAAACAATAAAAATATTTGTGAAAAACCTTTAGAAAGTGGATAGTTTACCTATTATCCTTCCCTTCAGAGATTTCATTTAACTTCTTAAAAAGAAAAACCACTGAGATGCTAATAAGTAGCTTAATCTTCATTCTTCACCAAGGATGTGCATCACTCACCAGGGCAGCTTTTATTTGTTTATTTTTGAGAGTGAGTGAGCATACAAGGTGGATTCAAAGGCATTAATCCTGTTAACTCCACAGTATTTGTGGAAGGAATGGCAAGGGTAGTAGGAAGGCTTGTTATTGTGCTGTCATATACGTATACAAAGACATAAATGCACACACACACACATATATATAGGAAACTAAAAAGCTATTTATGTAATTTGATATTAAAATGTTAACTTAGCCTTGTAGTTTTCTCCTATCCCTTTGCCCTCACCTCTTCCCTCAGAATGATTACTTCTGAAAGTTACTGAAATGCTACCTTTTGAAACTGAATTTAATAGTATCAACTGTGCACATCTGGTGGGAGAACTCCGGAACTGAGTCTCTTATATTCCTTAAAAAATCAGATAGAAAAATGTACAGTAGTACTTCTTAGAACTTACAAGGTAGATCATATCCTTTTTTAGTGGGTTAAAACAATAATCATGGAAGACTTATTTTCTGAGGAATATGGAATATAAAATATAGGACACTCACATCAGGTCATTCATAACCATATATGCTAGCAAATTATTTTATGTGAAAGGTAACTGAATTTCATCATTTTCTTCAGTGGTAGACAAAAGTCTATTTACTGTCATAATTTTAATCATGGAATCCATTTTTGTATTGTGAAAACACAAGTAGGAAATAATTCTGAATACTTACAGAATCCTTTCCAGTCTTTTTCTTAGGTGATTTGTGTTTTGATTCTGATCTTTGTCTCGTTCTGTCTTTTTCACTTTCTCGGTCTTTTTCCTTTTTATCCTTTTCTCGCTCAGCATCTGATTCTGGAGAGTCCTGTGTAAATAAAAAGTAATGTTAACATTTTGATGAAGACATCATTCATTTTTTAATATCTCCATATAAGTAATATTTAAGAACATCCATATATTATAGGTGTGTTCTTAGTGTGAAATTTGGAAGGTCTGTCCTTTGGGAAGGATGACATTCTAATAAAATAACATCACAAAAGAGCTTTACTAAATTAGAGAAGAAGGCACACAAGACTGGATTTTACTTATTACGTAAAATGCAGACAAACATTACATTTTCTATCAACCCAATAAAATGTTCAGATATGTACAAGATGCTGTGATTAGACTGACTGTAATACAATAAAATTCTCTCCTCAAAACCTCAACTGACTAGGATTTAAAGTATACTGTCACCACCTCAGTAAGTGGTCCTTAATTAGTTCTGTACAAATTTAAGTGAACAGCATGAAGAAAAACACCTCTCTCAACAGGTACTTATATTTTGAAAAAGGTCCTTACATGTATCTTGATGCATATGTAAAATTAAGGATGAGGAGCAGAGGAAGCGGTCGAACATTTAGACTTGTGATTCTCACCATAGCTGCAACACATACACCCACACACTTGGGTCTTTCTCTAAGGTTATTTTAAAAAGCCAGAGTGGGAATCTTAACACTGGTGTGTGTGTGTGTATGGTTTTAAAGATCGCTAGAAGATTTTACAGAAAAATTAAGGTCAAGACAAACTATCCAATTTCTGAGTCAGGGGTCTACCTGAACTGTGTGGGACTGCACAGGACTAGACAGAAAAGATTTCCATCGCCACTTAACAAGTTAAGGACGAAATGTCTAGGTATGGTATAAAAATTTAAAAACTTGCTTACAGATTTATGTCTCCTCTTCTTGCTTTTCTTCTTATGTTTTTTTGACTTCTTATAACTTCTCTCTAAGCAACATGAAAAGAAAAAGAAATGTCAGAATTTGAGGATATCCAAGTGCCAATGACTGTGATCAAGTTAAAAGATAACACTTACCAGACTCAGCACTAGAAGAATGTTCTGAAGCAGACCGAGACTCTGATCGCTGTCTTTTTTTCTTTGAATGGCTGTCATCATCATCTGAATCTGACCCCTACATAATACACATAATTTCATTCATATTGTTGCTAATGAAAATTTCAATACTTAGGGTGCCTTAATAAACTTTCTTACCGATCTAGAACGGGAACGTTTCCTGTGATGTTTTTTGGATTTTTTAGAATGTTTCTTGTTCTTTGAATGATGATGTTGACATTCATGCTATAGGCATAGAAAGAAAAGGATTTCAAAAGTTTACATTTACTTTAGACAGCAGATCATAAAGAATACTGAAATATTAAACAAGTTATTAGAGTAAAAATCTCATTTGTTTTGCACATTTACAATGTAATTCCTTGAAACTGCAAAGAATCAGCAATGTTCTGTTCTTTCCCAACCATCCTTCCTGTACCACTCGTTTCGCCATCTAAACACAGCAAAGTATTACATACACTCCAGACAAGTATAATCTGCAGAGCAGTTCTGCTTTCAACAACAATGAAATAAAACTGCGTTCACACATGGTTTTATGATGAATCTGGCTTTGTTCAGCAAGCTAGGCTTGGCACCATGAAAAAGAACTACCTCAGAGCCATCCCTGAACTAACACGAATGAGGTTAGTCTCAGAATAAAGCAAAATCTATTCCTTTTTCTCTGCACCCAAGAAGCATTCACTTCTTAGTCAAACTTAAGAGCTCCAAAGGCAATCTAACTCGAATACTGCACAAAATCAGAAAAGGAAATCTGTCTTTGTGGATTTTAACTCCTTAATGCTGCAGTAAAAGCTCCTTGCCTCCAAACTTATCTATGGCTTTGAAAATAATTATGCTTCAATTTACAAGTAAGCCGAAATAAAAGATTTGGCTCAAAAGGGAAGCTCCTTTTACTTTATGTTACTGAATGAGAATTCTGTCTCCTTTTCTAACTCAAAGGCTCAGACTACTGGGGTGCCAAAACTTATTCCAATGTGATCAGCTCCTCCCTCTGCTACCATCTTCGGTTCCATTTATGACCTCAGCACTTTACTCTCAGCACAGGTCATCAGAGAATCCTGTTGATGATTAGGACAATGTTAAGACACTAGCTAGAGCAGAGCTACTCACAACTAACTCTATTGTAGTGCTGGAGAATCTTGTTTCAATGACCCCGATTCCAGCAATTCTGACATTCTGAATTTCTCACAAGCTCTCAGGTATGCAGATGCTGCTGCTCTGAAACATACTTCAAATAGAGAGGATCTAGAGGCCTCCAGGACTAGATTGAAAAGTCAGGTGGGAAATAATAAAGGTGCATGTGGATACATGTTAACGGAGCAAACTGTTGTCAACAATGAAATGCATCAAGAATAAGAAATCTAAAGAAAACACTGAATAAGTGACCTGCAGTGCCCAATGACCATACCATTCAACACTCTAATGTTAAATAAATTCTAGCTTTTTAGCATGTTCTAAAGGATCACTTTATGTAACTGCCAGGATAGGGTTCTTAAAAGCACTGACCCTAGAGTCAAACTGCCTGGACTAGATCCTTTCCCTGCATATGACTTTACTTCTCTTTACCTTTGTTTGTTCATCTATACCTTCACAAGGTTGATACGAGGATTAAGTTCATATATGTAGTATTTGTAAAAGTTAGAACAATGTCTGGCCCCACAGAGGCACCAAATATTATTTAGCATTACTGGTCAATTTAGCATATTTATTATATACATATACACGTACCTACCTGAAATCATCAAAATACCCTTATTCAGCTAATGGAGTAACTTACTACTTATTCCATTATTTTCCACACCTCCCTCAACAGTCAACCCATCTAACACAGTGTAATGTTTGAAAAGTGTGCTTAAAAAGTTCAAGTTTTCTTTAGGTTTACCAGTCATTCTAGGAGGCTGCTAAACTACTGCCCACACAGTCAAAATGTGAAACAAATATAAACTCTAAGAACAAATCTTTATATTCTCATGCAAACTCAGCTCCCTTGACTTAAAGGCATTTGTATGGAAAAATCAATTCCTTAACCATCTTAGGTAATGACATTTATATAGGGGCAGTATAATTTAAAAAACATACTTTAATCTTCTCGTTAATATTTTTATCTATTTTTTAATAGTTGATACAATTATGAGAACACTAAAATTACCTCAAGCACATGCATAAAATCTTTAAATATTCGTTTTCTTTCAGACTCTAGAGTTATGTCCTCAAATGCAGGCTCTTTTACAAATCTCTCCCGGATCTGAAAAATTCAGATATGAAATAAATACATAAATATCAAGAAAACTATCCCAATATGATTAAAAAGAATCACAACAGCAAGTGGTTAACTGTGACAGTCTCGTCCCCTCAAAATCTATCTTATTTCTTTTCTTCTGAAGTGCAAACCATTTTTAATAAGTATTCCTAAGTGCCGGGTCAGAGCTGACTTCACACTCTGAAAACATTCTCAATATATTTAATTTATATTCTACAAATAACTTCAACTGTAAAGTAAATGAATCATTAGAAAGATTTCACAATTATACATACATCTTCCCAGACAGCATCCAACTCTATTGGAGGAGTAGCTTGTTTCAACATACTCTTAAATGCAGATTCTTTTCGTTTCATCTTTCGAGCCTCCTCTTTTTCTCGTTCACGTTCACGGGCTTCTGCTTTTTCTAGTAACTTTTAGAAAATCATATTTAATCAGTTACAATAGTATAGCTGAAATAATTCATATTAATTTGAGCATTCTCCCATCATATATAAGTTATAAGCCAATTTATAATACCAATTATTTTGAACAAAGGAAACTTCATTATTTTTTTCTTTTACTTTACTCTCTGTAAGACTCAGTAAAATCCTAGTCATATTCCCTTATTCAGTAGCTTACAGCTTAAGTACTTCTTGCTGACTATATTAAAAACTGTACTAAAGTAGTTGTTTAGTAGAAACCTAAAGCTAGTTGTTTTTCATAGTAAAGATGATAACTCACACTATTGAAGGCCAACTTAATATTTCCAGCATCTAATGTGGTTGATCTTTTAGTTGAACTGATTATGGCCACAAAGTCTTCAAAAGTAGTATTTACTTCAACTACAAATCCTTTATCCTAAGAAAGAGAAATCTTGTTAACACTAATAATATATTTAAGTCAAAGGAACACAACATGAATTTTTAAAATATACTACATATTGACAACAAATACTAAGTGTACTGTTTACCTTTAGAATGTCTTTTATGATCTTCTTCTCATCATGATAACGTGCTTTAAGATCCTCAACATAAAACTTGAAAAGGTCAAGTGCAGTTGATCCTAATGAAAAAACTAAAGAAGTCAAAAGCTAGCTCTAACCAAAGAGCTGCAATTACTTTTTTGTTTATAAAACAAAAATAAAGCACCCCTCCATTCCCCAACACAACTCCCTGCTTCTGTGTCCCATTCCAACTACTATCATAACCATAAGTAGGGAAAGAAAACAATCTCACCCGGCTGACCAAGCATATTAGTGAATCTGATGTCGGAACTAATTGTGGGATACAATTCCATCCAAGATGACATAGAATGCAGTTGTCCATGCTCATGCAGTTCATCTAAAAATATCTGGGAGAGAAACCCAACAACAACAAAAACCCATTATACTGAAAAATCATCTTCAAGGTATTAGAAAGATTACTGATTACTGTAACATGCAAACACTTTAAAAACAGCAATATTTGAAACTCTTGAACCAATGTATCCCAAGTATGTTTAAGAACAAAGAATACATGCTCTCTGATGAAAGTAAAATCTGCTTTTAGCAAAAAGCTCTTTTGCACTTCTAAGAAAAGGATCTTTGAAAAGCTAAATTATTTTCCCAAGGTTTAATTTATTGTCCCATAAGATGGGCATTTCAGTTTCTTCCATATTAATTTTATATCTCAAAGCTAAATCTTTAGATGCTTATTCCAATTCACTTTTTTTTTTTTCAGGGCAACATAGAAACTTTTGTACTCAGTATATTTACACATTTCCTGATTCCCCAAATCCACAGGGAGTTTAATTCTAGAAACAAATGTCTCTAAAGAACTATGGCCACCGCTGCCCAAAATAAAATAAAAAAACAACCATGGCCCAAAATTCTGCTCCTGAAATGACTACACCTACACTGTTCAATATAATATGGTAGACCCAGGTCAAATGTAGCTTCTAAGTACTTGAAATATGGCTACTCTGAATGGAGATATGCCATCAGTATATAACTGACAATGATTTTGAAGATTACCAAAAAATAATCAATTTTTAAAAATACTAATTCCAAGCTAAAAAAATATTTTGGATATATTAAAGACTACTGAAATTTAAAAATAATACTAAAACCATATATGAGGCATACAAATTCTTTTTAATTTTTTTTTAAAGTTTATTATTGAGACAGAGAGAAACAAGATCATGAGTGGGGGAGGGGGAGGGGGAGAGAGAGAGAGAGAGAGAGAGAGAGAGAGAGAGAGAGAGAGACTCCAAAGCAGACTCCAGGCTCTGAGCTCTTAGCACAGAGCCTGAAGCAGGGCCCAAACCCACAAACCATGAGATCATGACCTGAGCCGAAGTCAGACACTTAATCAACTGAGCCACCCAGGCACCCCGAGGCATACAAATTTTTACTGGCCATCAATGAAATGCCCTGAAGAAAACCAGAAACCTATCAACTCCGCTTTTCTTCAAACAAGAATGGATGCAAAACCAATGTAACATGTTGCAACCAGTTACAGAAACAGTAATCAGAAATCATAGCCATATTTTAGGACTAAAAGACCCACCTGGACTTTACATTAGGATTTCCCTTTTATATTCTCCAGTCCCAGTACTGACATAGTAATTTCTAATTTCTATGACCCAGATTTATTTTTATTGTATTATTATTTTATCATACATGTATCCTTTTTTAAAAGGCTGCCATAGAATATTAAAAGACCTAAGGGCACTTGGGCGGCTCAGTCGGTTAAGCAACCGACTTCGGCTCAGATCATCTCGCGGTTGGTGGGTTTGAGCCCCATGTCAGGCTCTGTGCTGGCAGACCTCAGTGCTCTCTCTGACCCTCCCCTGATCACGCCATCTCTCTCTCTCAGAAGTAAATTAAAAAAAAAAATTAAAAAAAATTAAAAGACTTAAAAATGTGTTTTTCCCTTCTTCCTAGGCACAAGGCTGCTTATTTAAAATGTAGATTTTCCAGTCTTCTTTAACTAGTTGCAGCCATGTGACCAAAATTCTCAGCAGTTGAATATCAAGAAGAGCAGAACTTGTACATCATTGCTTTAAAAAAAATGAAACACAAACAAACCAAAAACCAACTGCCCTTTCAACTTCTTCCAAGCTGAAATGTGATAAACTGGACAATACAGTCCTAATCATGCAAATATGGCTACTGGGCTAGAGCAATTCTCAAAGCATGGGCTATCACGTGGAAACCTGCTAAAAATGTAAATTCTCAGAACCCACCAAAATCTACTGACTCATATTCTAGGGATGAGGCTCAACAAATTTGTGGTTTAAGAATCCTATAGGAGGGGCGCCTGGGTGGCTTAGTCGGCTGAGCGTCCGACTTTCGCTTAGGTCATGATCTCGCGGTTTGTGGGTTCGAGCCCCGCGTCGGGCTCTGTGCTGACTGCCAGCTCAGAACCTGGAGCCTGTTTCAGTCTGTGACACCCTCTCTCTCTGACCCTCCCCTGCTCACGCTGTCTCTCTCTCTCTCCTAGAAATAAATAAAAATATTTAAAAAAAAAAAAAGAATCCTATAGGAAACCACTACAATAAAGGAACTCAAGAGTAATAAATGTTAAGTTTTTAAGGAATGAGGACTAAAATAATGCCACTGGCTATGGCATTTAAAATGGCTGATGACCTCTGACATGACAGCAAAGAGTTTATTTAAAAGCCCTCTAGGTAGGGTGCCTGGCTGTTTCAGTTAGTAGAGCAAGCAATTCTTAATCTTGGAGTTTTGGGCTGGAGCCCCACAATGAGCAGAGTTTACTTAAAAAAAATTTTTTTTTAATGACTGGGGCGTCTGGGTGACTTTGGCTCAGGTCATGATCTTGTGGTTCATGGGTTTGAGACATGCAGCTCAGAGGCTGGAGCCTGCTTTGGATTCTGTCTCCCCCCCTCTCTCTGCCCCTCCCCTGCTCATGCTCTGTCTCTCAAAAATAAACATTAAAAAAACTGTTTTAAATTTAAGTGATTATCAATTTAAAAGGTATAGCAGTAAGCAATCAATGCTAACTGCTGTTAAGACAATCATTGAGGGGCACCTGGATGACTCAGTTGGTTAAGCATCTGACTTTAGCTCAGGTCATGATCTTGAGGTTCATGAGTTCAAGCCCTGCATCAGGCTCTGTGCTGAAGGCTCAGAGCCTTGAGCCTGCTTCAGATTCTGAGTCTCCCTCTCTCTCTCTGTCCCTCCCCTGCACGCGCTGTATCTCTTTCTCAAAAATAAACATAAACAAAAATTTTAAAGGTAATTATTGAAATAGGCAGTCTGGTGAAATATGAAATGCAGAAACTCATTACTCCATCTTATGCAGAAACTCATTACTCCATCTTATTCCTATTAACAAGAGGATGAAAGTGGTACTTGGAGGTGAAAATGAGCAACTAGTCTATATAAATAGGAAATACAATTTCAGCTTCTATGTATACACTTATGGCCCATCCTCAAACTATATACTCCACAGTATTCCCTACTGTTTTCTAGACACTAAAAATCAACTAATACTAACGAGTCATCATAGCTATTTTGTTTTCAATTTTCTCTCATGCTACTCTTCTTTCCCAAGTGAATCTTAAAAAAAAAAATTATTTTTAAATGTTTACTTATTTTTTGAGAGAGTGAGCGAGCACAAACAGGGAAGGGGCAGAGAGGGAGAAACAGAATATGAAGCAGGCTCCAAGCTGTTAGCACAGAGCCCGATGTGGACCTCGAACATATGAACTGGGAGATCATGATCTGAGCTGAAGTCGGACGCCCAACGAGTTGAGCCACTAAGGCACCCTCCCCCCACAAAGTAAAATTTTAATCAGCTTATCAATGCTCACCTTAAACATCAAATATGCTATAGCCTTTTATGTTCCCATGGCCTAAAATGGCTGCTTTCCTTGGGTGGATTCAAAACTAATTACAGTACATGAGTTAAATGTGTATGGATCCACCACGAAACCTACGTTAAAAGCCCAGGTTAATCATCTGGGATCAGGGGGGGTCTCAAATTTGTTTCTATCATTGTTCGACCTTACTAACCATATTATGAAGTTAAGATAGAAAAGAGAAATTTTTTTTAATTACCTGAAAAGATTCTCTATTTTTACGCTGTCGTCTCCTTTCTCTTAGCAAACTCTTCTGCTTTTCTTCTTCTTCTTCTTTTTCTAAAGCTCGGATGTGTTCTTCAAAGCAAATTAATGCATCTTCTTTATCCATGTCTAGAGTTTTTTCAGTTAAAAAAAGTTAAAATGTCCAATATCAGTAAGATACACAATTTACATTACCTTCTTACAAATCCCAAATTCATCTTTCCAAAACATTTGTACTTAAAAACTCAAATGTGACTTGTAATCATCAAAATAGGAAATATTTTTTGAAAATTTCTAAACACTCTCATTAAAAGATACCTTAAATTTGAGGGTGAAATGTTTTCAAAGGACAGAGTTTTAGGCCCTACCCCAAACACAATGGTATGGTATTCTAGGGATAATCCAGAAAAGTGTAATTTAAAAAGCAACTAGATAGTCAGAAGAAGACAGAACCTGGGGGAGCTTAATATAGGATGTTGTGAACACATTTTTTGCTGTTTGCAAATCTCTAAAGCCATTACCTCAAGGAGACAGTGTGAATAAAATTGGGATAATTAATCTGGTTCTTACCAGTCACATAAAAAAGGTAAAAAATAATTTCAGGTTTGATTTGTGACAAATATATTGCAAGAATTATCCGATAAAGCTAATATTTTCTTCCTAAATAATGAAACTCAACTAGACTCTATTTGGAAACCAACACTGTATCAGGAATGGACAAACAACTCTATAAAATTCACTTAGTGTTCTCATAATAAAAGTGAGAATTCACTGCTATTGGGACTTTTAAAGAACTTTCTCCCATTCAGTCATTATTCTTACTCTGTAATTCCTCATCTTCTGCAAAAGTTGGATTATCCATCAGATACTGCTGTGCTTCAGACCAGGTAGTAGAGTATGTTACATTAGCCATGTTGTCAAGTATGTTTTTTAAGGCTTCCCAATTTCTCTTTCGTAACTGCTTTGCTTGCTCCTAAGTCAAAAATATGAATACATATTTTGAGGTTCAAACAAAGTATGGCATCTGAACTACAATGAGGGTTTATTTATTACAGTCTGATTTCCAAATTTCATGTTATTTTACATATCAAACTACCTTTCCAGTGCTTTTGTCAAAATGCTTAGCCTGATAATTGCTTACCTTCCATTTGTTTTTTTGCCTCTTTTCTAAGAAGCTGACGTCTGGAAACTGTTATCTCCCCAACAACTCTATAAATCTCTCTACCTATAACTATGCATTATAAACAAAGTCTAAAACTAAAGTCTGTAGACAAAACACACAATAGGTAAATGTTATGGTCTTCACCTTCAGTTATGTTCAAGTTTTTGTTCATAATTACATTCTTATAAATTTCTTAAGACTGAGTAATATACAATAATGCATAATAAAACAGACACGAAATGCTTTAAAACGCTATCCTAGAAGCACATTTTAGTGGTAACAATTCTATATTACTTATATATATATTATATATAGATATGTATTCTTTTATATTCCTATAAAAGAAATGTACATAAATAGATCATGAAATTTGAGTGTTTTAAAAACTTTAAAAAAGGTATCTTTCAAAGTGGGCATAAGACAGCCACTCTGTAACAATTCAAGCAATAGTTGGATAAATATGTACCTACTATGTTCACATTAGTAACTGCTACTAATGGAGCTATTTGTTTTTATTTTTTTTGAAGTTTCTTTCTTTATTTTTGAGAGAGCAGAGCATGTGGATGAGTGGCATGGGGGCAGAGAGCTCTAATTGAGCCGATCTGTCAGCAGAGAGCCTGACTCAGGGCTTACTCCTATGAACTGTGAGATCATGACCTGAACCAAAATCAAGAGTTGGATGGGCAACCAACTGAGCATCCGAGTCCTAGGAGCTATCCATTTTTAAACCTAACTTCCGATAAGTTAGGTTTATTGTATCTGCGATACTACATAAATTGAATAAACCAAAAAATTGACAGGTTATAAGGTAACTCCTAATCAGAATGAAGAAATACTTTGTATCATCTAGAAATACTAAGAGCAAGGAGTAATACCTTTTCTTTCTTTGAAAGAAAAAATAAAACATCTTCATAGATTTCAAGACGATCACGTTCTGATATTGCATTCCAGACTTCCATCTCTCCAAACATTTGCTCTGCTTTTCTAGAGAGAGAAAAAAAAAAATAGATGTTACTCTATACTGCTCAATAAAAATTGAGGCCAATTTTATAGTAAGTGTAAAACCATCCAATGAGCATTCCTTTCCACTCTAAGTTCATGAGTATTATTATACTCAGGAAAGCTTTTGAATAATTAAGAAAAAGAACAAAACAGGGGTCCACTCCTCCCTAGAAATCAAGTGGATAATTCTAATTGAGCCATGTCTTGTACTGAAGAAAATATTAGGGCAGGTACATGGGTAGCTTAGGGTAGCTACATGGACACTAATGGTCTATGGAACTAAATTATAGATGTCAAAGAGTTGCCAGAAGTTTAGTTAATACATGAAATAGAGGACTATTTAAAGAAATGAAGAATCCTTCACTAATGATTTTCTTGAAAACAGAGGAAAATAAGGAAGCACACATATGGATAATGAACTAACGACTTATGGCAAAAATGTTAAATCTCAATTTTTATAACTAGAAAGAAGTGAGGCTTTAATTACTATATTCAGTCTACCTCCCTTTTCAGCCCCTAATTAATAACTCAGTATATAAGTTAAATTCCACATTTCATTACTGATTGGCCTTGTATCTTTTTTTAAAAATTTTTTTAAATGTTTATTTAATCTTGAGAGAAAGAGACAGACAAAGCAAGAGTGGGGGAGGGGGAGAGAGAGAGGGAAACACAGAATCCAAAGCAGGCTCTAGGTAGGCTCTGAGCTGTCAGCACAGTCTGATGCGGGGCTCGAACCCACAAACTGTGAGATCATGACCTGAGTCAAAGTTGGCCACTTAACCAACTGAGCCACCCAGGTGCCCCTGATTTATCTTGTATCTTATGAAACTGCCACACTGACAATAATTTATTTAATGAGCATCTACGTGAGACTAGTTATGGTACTTGGCAAAACGTCTGACATAAAAACAATGCAGTAAACATATATTATGCATTAAAATCTTACTTGTATCTAGTTGTGGAGGTCATTTTCTCATGATTTTCAAGAAAACGCTGAAAGGATTCCTTAGCCTCTTTGTATTTTGATCTTGCTTCTTCTTTTTCTTCTTTCTCTGTCTGGACTTTGTAAGCGTTAAAGGCCTGCTTTTTTTCACTTAACTTTGCTAAAGCACTAAACAGAAAAATACCATATAAAAGTAAATGAAGGCAGGATGATCAAATGTCGATGTTTTGGGGAAAAAAGTAATTTCATTCACAAATTAAGAAAATTTCAGTAAGATATTACTGATTAAGAAATGATTATAGAAAATAATTTCTAATTAAAAAAAATTGTAATTTCATCCATGGCTGGTGCTCAAATTATATGACAAGTTTTTTTGATTTTTTGGTTTATATCTGACATAAAACTGTTCTTGATATCCAAAATAACAGAAGACTGTGAAAGTGAAAAATTACACTATCTCACACAATTCTGAATTTGCTAGTTGGAAAAGTAAATAAAAAACTTCAAGTGTTACCTGTATCGTGGATCATTAATGATCATTTTCATAGCTTGTTCCCATGAAGCATTAGATGGTACTCGCTGAAAACCATTTAATGACAAAATTAAAACTTGCACATATACTGTAAGTCATACAACAGGAATTAAAACATAATACTCATGCAAACATCAAGCACTTCCCCTTCCAGAAGTCTAAAAGAGGTCTAATAATTTCTTATTGAACCAGCAAACTTTGGTATTATACATAGACTAAAAAGAAAACTTAAAATTGATATTTTAAGCATGAATACTTTTTAAGACTGATTAAAAGGTAATCAATTTTTTGAATAAAAAATATATTAAATATGGAGATGCTGTGTATTACGCTGTACATGATAGTTTTTGGTGAAGATCAGTTTCACAAAAGTATTTTTCAAAAAAAGATCAATTTAGTTCATTCTAAGTTACAACAGTTTATGAAATTAGTGTTTTCAATAAAGGCATCAAGGTACTGACTGCATTCAAGAGTAACTTCTTTTATTGGATTGTGTCATATAAAAATGTTTTAATACCTTTTCTTTTAATAATTCCTTAAACGCTTGCTTTGCTTCCTCCTTTGTATTCCAAGTATAGGTTTTTTTTGCTGGTTGGCTTTCCTCCTCTTCTTTTTTTGGAGTAAAACTAAAGGGAAATTTAAACATGGTATTTATAATTTAAATATACATTGCTTCACTCAGAAAAACAATATTTATTATTTAAGCATCTGTATGGAGATTAAATTTTACAATCTTAGAATAAATTCTTCCAGTGTGAGCCCTACACACTTACCTAAACATAAAGACAAAGATGGCATAGTTTTCCCCTAAATCACTGTTAAATAGGACCCTACAAGAGGGCCTGTAAAAGAAACAATTACACTATAACACTAGTTCCACTAGTCCACAAATGAATAATTTTAAATAGCTTATAAAACTTATCCAGGGGCACCAGTTAGTTAAGCATCCAACTTCGTCTCAGGTCATGATTACATGGTTTGTGAATTTGGGCCCTGTGTCAGGATCCCTGATGTCAGTGCTAAGTCTGCTTTGGATCCTTTCTCCCTCCACCCCCTTTGCCTCTCCCTGCTCACACACTTTCTCAAAAATTAACGAACATAAGACAAACAAAAAAACCAACCCTAAAATATGTATCTGTGCCTTCCTATCAGTCACTTAGTAACTAAAGATTTGGCTAAGTGTGCATAAATATAAAAAACATGTGAAGGATCAATAAAATCAGGATGGGCAAACTATGACTCCTGTGCCAAATCTAGCCCACCTCCTGTTTTTGTAAATATCGCTTTACTCATGAGCTTATATATTGTTTAGGGCTTGTTGTGTGCTACCACAGCAGAACTGCATCACTGTGACAAGACTTTATGATCTGCAAAACCAAAAGTATTTACTCTTTGATAAGTTACTAAAAAATACACCAAACACTGACCTAAAACAAAAGAATTAACATACCCAAGAGTTATCAACTGTACTAGTATGGGGATCTTTATGAAATGAAAAGGTCATATAATCCTAACATGTTTTTCTGTATAAAGGGGAAAAAATGCAGAAAAAAACAAAAAAGCGAAGTAAAATGCTTAGGGCAACACTAGAACAAATACTAACAACAACAAAATATATTTACACTCTGAATCAAGTAACCTTACTTTGGGAAGTTTATTTAAAATTGTCAGAAATAGTATAAAGAGCTCAGTCAAAACTTAAATGGTCTACACTGCAGTAATTAAAAAGATTACGTTGACTTAGGAACTGTAAGTATATATTAGAAAGAAAATAAGCAGGAAATAATGGACCCTAAAGTTATGAAAAATTATTGTGGAAAAATAAAGTATAAAAGATACAAACAATATCAATTCGGGGTGCCTGTGTGACTCAGTCGGCTAGGCATCTGAGTCTTGATTTTAGCTTAGGTCATGATCTCATCATTCTGGGATCAAGCTCCACCCCCACGTCAGGCTCTGTGCTGAGAGTGGAACCTCCTTAAGATTCTATCTCCCTCTGCTCATGCTCCACTTCCACTTGCTCTCTCTAGAATTAACAAAATATCAAAACAAAAAAATCTTCCCCCAACAACTAAATATGTATAACAATGAAATTTATGCTTATGTAAATATAACCTGCCATTATTCAACATGATAGAGTATATATCCTTACAATGTAGAAGACATTAGATAGATGTGTAAAACAGATAATGCCCATATTTTTAAATGCACAGAAAATGGGCAGAAGGAGGGGAGCCTGACTGGCTCAGTCAGAAGAGCATGCAACTCTTGATCTCGGGGCTGGGAGTTGGAGCCCCATGTTAGCTGTAGAGAGTATTAAAAAAATACAACTTCAAAGATAAAAATGAAAAAGGGCAGAAGGACATAAATAAAATGTTAATTACTCTTTTATGCCTTCAAGTATATTTTATAAAGTCCTTTTTCAACTTGTAAATATCAGAAAAAATCCTAAACCAATTCTCACTTTGGGAAACGTACATATCAAGAATATTTACAAGAACAAAAAGAGAGATGAAATCAATAATAGGCTTAAATACTAAGATGGATGATCATGTTTGGAATTTGACATCACAGTTAACATTATTTTATGAGGACACCAATAAAGACAAGAGCCACAGCTCAAGCGTGCTTTTTGTATCTTTATAAAGCGCAACCATATGAAATATTACCAGATTAAAGTGAACACAAGTATATGTAAACTATAAATTGACAGATGCAGCTGTTTTGCCTTATTAAAAAAATTTACCAATTCCAAAAACAGTTTTCCTATACCCTACGAAATCTTTAATTTTGTTTACTTAATTTTTTGCTTCTGTTTGTACATCAAACCACAGCAGTTCCTTGCAGGACTGTACTAAGCCATAGTTGGCAATCACAAAATAAGGAAAATCAATACTACTGATCCTATCTTTAATTAAAATTTTGTTAGTTTATTAATGATGGACTTTTGGCATTAATTCTGACCTAAAATGAAAAATTACTGCACCATTATTGATACTTTGATTACTAAGGTGCTTGGTAATTAAGAACCCCCTTTAAATTTGTGCCTCACCCTGTATCTACGAATTCGGCTTCCTAAAACTTCTGAGGATTAGTTTTACAACAGATTAAGAGCATGACCCCACAAAATTCAGCCTTGAAAAGGATTCATTATCTAAAGGTTCATATGTTTTGATGCTCAAAAACTTTCTAAACACTTACTGGACACCAAGTAAACTAGCACTTTCTTATACTAATGGAGCCTGGTACCGATTTGCAAAAGTGAAGTCACTAAACTTACTCAGCTACTGTTTCCTGCTTAGCTGTTTCTTCTCCAGTATTACTGGATACCTCCATACTCTGATCCTGAACAGCAGGAGTACTAGTAAGTTGTGCTTGCTCTTCAGTTGAAATTGTTACTGTATTCTCGTTATCTACAACGGTAGCAACAATCGAAGTAACTTCAGGCTCAGAAACAACTGGAACAGTTCCACCCACAGTATTAGAAGCAGAGGTGGAAGCACTGGCATTGGCTGCAGCAGCAGCTGCAGCAGCTGCAGCTGCAGCTGCAACAACAGCAGCTGCAGCTTCTGCAGCAGCCATGGTGCTCATTGTGGTAGGAATTTCTGTTGTAGGAACTGGGGCTGTTGATGTTGTGGTGCACTCTTCTTGCTTACTGTATGGTAAGAAAACAAAAACAAAAACAAAAAAATCGGTGATCTCATTAAGATATCAGAAAGCCAAAAACACTAATATTTATCATAAAACCAAATGAATAAGAGAAACCACAGAAGGGAAAAAGACTATGTGCTAAACTATTAAGCCATTTGAAAAAACTGAAACCATAGAATGCAACTGGATTACTTTGAGCAAACATTTATGACAGAGACTGAAGAAACACTCCGAAGTTCCAAAAGTCCAATAAATTATTTACTAAATGTCCTATCAGATTGCATTAAAACATAAAAATTTGGCCTATATCATAAATTTCTTTAAGAACTTTAAATTTTATCCATTTTACATATTAAAAAGAAAACCTAAATAAAGGGAGGGATACATACTACTTTATCCATTCCCAAATTTGAGAAATAAACCAAATTTTGGACTTTTCCGTAACAGTCTTAATTCATAAACGATATAATCCAAATTCAAATAATCATGGTCTAGGGAAAGTGTCACTTGTTTATCCTCAGTAAACATCCTTCCCCTTGTCCCAAAGACATGCAACCACCAGACCTAACACATTAAATACCATTCATCCTATAAAGCAAAGAGTTAAAACAAGAATGTTACAGTAGATACCAAATTTGTAAACTGTACAAATGGATACATTTGTAAACTGTATCCAAAAATTGCTTACCTGCTTTCTTCAGCTTTAATCATTGCTATTAAAGAGAAAAAAGAAAAGTTATATGACATGGTTTTTAAATACAGTCACTGAAAACAAACTTTAAAGGAAGACAAAGAGAAGTTTCATACAGTAAGATTTAATTTACCATCCACTAATACATCAACTTTTTCAGAGCAAATGCTTGCTCCAAAGTTCCAGGGCAGCAATTAAAGAATGAAGACAAATTTAAATGACAGCAGTTTTTAGGAAAGTTTCTCTGCACACTGCTACTTTCCCAAAGGCTGCTGCCTACTGCAAAAACTCCCTGAAAATATCTGTATCATTCTGGAATAAAACAGTATTTTTCTCAGAGATAAAACTATAGTATTTTTTTTTTAGATACCAAATTCAAAATGAGATCAAATTCACATTATGAAATTCCAGCACATATATACTACCACTGACAGGTAGATAGTTATGCACGCCAACTATCTGTAGTAAAGTTATATCAGAAATGAGCTTGATATTTCTTAAACGAATAAGATGGGATTCTACCTATCCATAATATTATTATTAACCAATGATAGTGTAGAAATTTAAATTGGGCTTTAATAATTTGCATTCAATATTTCAGCTTTTACTCCAATTAAAGTAATTTTTTTCTTATGGGTAACAAAAATATTCAGCTTCACTAAAGAACGAGGCACTCCACATAAATGATAACAAAGCTGAACTTGATACAATGATGATCTAAAGCCAGTTATGTGAAACAGGGAAAATGTAAACACACTTGAGACAAGAGTGCCTTTAGGTAATTTTTATTCTCTGTACTTTCAGATGTCATTCTGCAGACATCTTTATTCTACACTATAATATACACTACAGACTACTGTATTAGCATTTCTAAAATCTACTGCTTCTAAGTTGATAGTTTATGACACCAGATTCTACTAGAAGGGAGAATAAAAGAATTAAATTTTCAATTCTTACTCTACTCTCTATTTGAAGAACTGGGTTTTATATTAGGTAGTATTTCCAGGAGTATTCTGAATAGTTGAGGATAATGAAAAACTCCCTCTTTGCAAGTGAGACATGGCATTTGTTTAATTCTCCCATAACACACACAAAGGCTGTTTTAAAACGTGCTAAAATAAAATCAGCATTAAATGTATAGTCTGAGAATACATTAAAAAGATTTTAACTAAGACTCAAGGTTCTTTGCTATCTGCTACATGGGTTAAGTCACCTATTGTATGTATGTACCAATACTCACAGCTGTATTTAGAAATACTATACATGATGTCCTTATTCAATTTTCCAATAGTATATTAATAGTTTTAAAAATTAAAGTATAATTTTAAAAGCCCCAAGCTCATTTATAATATAACCCTTAAATGAATTCTTTGAATTAGAGATTTCGCACTGCAGATTTATCCAATCATGGTTAGTGAACATTAGTAACATACTCTAAAAATGTTAAAAAATAACAGAAAATGAATTATCAAAGCAGCTCACCATGCAGGTTTGATTTTGTAATAAGACTTCCAGCAACAATGGTATTCTGGTATCCTAGTTTCAGTGGAATCAAATCAAATAAAAATCTATTTAAAATCTATAGAACTGATATCTAGAGCAACAAGAAAATAAGAGCCCATAAAACTGTTACACCATTTAAAATGTTCTAATCATTTAATTTTTAAAAATAAGACCTGTGTTTGAACAATACTATTTATGAAGGATTGCTTCATTGTGAATGACATGGCTATGTAAAAAAATTAACATTAAAAGTTATATTTTCCTATGTTACCTTCAAGATCCTCAAGTTCTTTAGGTTTGGCCCAGCGGGATTCTTTTGTTTGAGAATTATAATAGTAAGGCTTTCCAGAGTCAGATTTGTATTCCTTCCAGGGACATTTAGATAAAAGTTGCTAAAGGGAAATAAAATTTATCACTTAATACTAATATATTTAGCATCAGTCATCATTCACATCACTATTTCACTAAATATTATCAATCTGTACAAACCAAATGCTTATGAGATGATGATAAGCTACCAATTATAGAATACTTGCCAGGTTATGTTATTTGAAATATTATTTAAGCTTTACAATTTAAGCTATGCAACATTCATATTATTATTTCAGATTTATACTGTTACTTAAAAAAACTAACTTAAGATAATACACCTAATTAAGAGGCAGAGGCAAGATTCAAAATTGGGTCTATATGAATTTCAAATCTTATTTGTCCCTACTATTTATACCCCACCATAGGTAAAAATTATCTTACATATTTCAGAAACTTCTTAAATACAAATTAAAGTAGGAAAAAAATAAAAACTGGGGAAAAAGCAAAATCTGGTTTAGTCATGCTTAGATATTAGTTTTATGGCTAGTATTTTATTAAACCTATATGAACTCTCATGTAAGGAAATAAAGTATGATATACTTAAAATCTAATATATAAAACTGGTTAGGATAGCATGAGAATGCTATTGAAAACTCAAATTTAGACAGTGTCTTAGTAAAATTTAATGATGAAATAATTGCCTACGTCAGTACTGGGATTAAAAAAATAATTATAGTATCTGCCAACCTTCCATCCCAAGTGTTGCTATACACTGCGTATTAGTGTGGTGGCCTGGAAAATAGTTTAATCTCCTCAAATTCTTTAATTTAGAAGGAGAAAAAAATATATGCTGCCAACTAGGAAAAATCTCTTATGGCTTGAAATGCCAGATCAAGTCTTACTTAGGACTCTTAATTAGTTCCTGACTAAACCACATGCTATAATGCTTACTACTCAGTTTATTCCTTCAATTTAACTTCCACATCTATACATTCTGAATAAACCTTGCAACATAAAATGAAATGTACATACTTTTCAGAGGCTTTTTCCACAGACAGATAATTTCTGTCTCTAAGAGAAGGAAGTACTTGTATTTGTAATTTAATTCTATCTCCATTACCCAACCTCACGGGAAATTTTTAAGAATTCACTGCAAGACATTTGCAATCACCTAGGTTTGCTATAAAGAGGAACACAATTTTAAATGTGAATTTAAGGAATAAAGGGCAAGCAGAGTCTTTTTGTTCTTCCAATTTATTCTTTAAATCATCTTCCTAAAATTGATTCCACCCAACCAGTAAGCATTCCTGAGCAGAGGCAAAAATCAGTAAACAAAATTGGTCTGTCCTTCTAACAAGCACCCATGAAGTCCTAAAAAACAAAACAAACAAAAAAATCAGGACCTAATCTGTTTAACAATCCCTAATTGTCAAGTCTCAAACTTTTACCTCCGCAGGTGTTTTCAGATCATCCGGTTTCTCCCACGTCGACTGTTTTGTTTCAGTATTGTAGTAGTAAGTTCTTCCATCAGGTGATTTATGTTCGGTCCACATTGATTTCTAAAGAAAAAATTACAAAATGATTCAAATTTTTTAACAGTGCTATGACAGTGAATACCAGTTTTCATTAGTTTCATTAACAATATAAAAGAAATTAAAAGTATAAAATGGGCATACTTTTGACAGTTTAAGTCACTTAGAATAACACATCATTGCAAGTAGGGAGGTAACTGCAAAACAGATCATTTTAAAAGTACTTCAAAAGTAGCATAGCTCTACTGAGGTTTTAGAATCTATATTCTAGATCTAGATACAAGTCTCTCAGAAGTATGACTGTTTCACCTAAGAACAGTAACTTTGTTTACTGTTGTAACTTACATAACACTTAAGATAATCTTTCACCAACACAACCTATGCCTTGTAGATAAAATACACGAAGAAGATGCTAATATAGTATAAGGGTGGATTGATCATGAACTCAATAACTTTATTTATAGCAAGTTGGACAAAGTTCTAAAACTGACATGCTGTAAAGACATAATTGTCAAAATTAGAAAGGATGGGTTTTGGATGACAATCAGTTTAACAATCAAGGTGAAATTTAACAGTGATAAAATGTGAATCCAAGTGCCTCAATACATTATAGGTGAGAAAATTTGATGTGATACTAGTTTGATACAGAATAGAAGTTCCTTCTTGGGTCCAAATGAACTACTAAAAGCCTACTAAAAGTTGCTAGTAAAACTTCAGCCATCAATAGACATGATGCCTCAAATAATGGCTAGTTAAGAGTTTTACAAGGTCCCCATAAATACACCTTTAAAGTAATCATAAAAGGGGCAGGTAAAAACTTGGAGAGGTGATAGGTGTCTGTGGTCTTGGTGGTGATAGTTTCTCAGGTGTATGTATTCCCCAAATCTAGTTGTACACATTAAACATTAAATACACAGTTCTATAGATCAATCATAATAAAGAGGTTTAAAAAGTAATTTCACAAGGAATCAGGAACGTATGAATTATTGGATGAGATCAAAGGTACTAAGTCTAGTTGCAGCTATCTAGTCATTTAGATAGTAATGAATTAAAATATGATTGAAAGAAGATTAAAGATGATCTATATCACATTTCTTCGAATCTAAGAGAAAACATTACTATACATACCTCTAAGAAAAAGTAAAATCATCTTCAAACTATTACATGCTTTTTAACCCTCAGATTTTGTGTTAAACTTTTGAAAAGATGTATTCTTATTCAGACACTGATTTTATTCAAAATTCCACTTTTTGAATAAAAAGAAAAAAATAGGCAAAATATAATAGTTAAGCTATTCCTTAGACTTCACATGGAAACCATTTTATTTTTGTATGAGAGTTGCTGACATCCATCTGATTCCACACCATATCATCCTCTATGCTATAAAAAAAATATTGGTAATGGAGCATTTATTAAAAACAAAAACCTAAAAGTCACCATTACTAGTAATTAATGATCTCCTGAACTTATTATAAGCTGACCTACCTTTCATTGTTCCTTACCAACTTTATTGAGAAATAGAACACACCTACTTTTGATTTCTGCTTTGGGAATGTGGTTCAACATATATTATTTCATTGCTTTTTCTGCTTTCTCACCATAATCATTTTATTCCTAGCTGATAAGAGTGCTGTGCCATTATTTTTAGAACTTTCTTTCAAACCACTGACATTCATTCTTCTGATGTTGGCACTTTTGTGGTTCAGTCATGCACAATAAAACCGTAACTGTTCCCTGGAGAATGGAGATCATACATAACACACAAAATAGATTATAGGATGAATCTCAATTTCAGACACGTTCAAAGGTCAAAGTAAATATGCTAAGTGATTTAAGAAACATTTGCAAAACCTGGGGATGAAGAACAAGAAAAGAGGACTTAAGGAGAGAAGTTAATGTCATTTTAACACAAGTAGATGAGGGAAGAGGTTATTTTCTGGAACTTCTGAGAAAACTAGAGTTGATGTAAAAGGATTATTAATAGACATTAGAATTCAAAAAGAAATGATAAAATTTGAGAAGTTTGGTAACAAAATGTTTGGCTTTTCCTATGGACATTTGTTAAGTCATCTGACATGACTACAAAATGGTGTAGGATAGTTAAGAAAGCTCAAAATGTATATTACATTCTTTAACTTGTTCTAGCACTTCATGCAGAATATGACACATACAATCTCTCTGGAGCAAACATTATAATAACTGCTGGAAAATATTTAACTTGCTGTTACTAATCTAATTTAACATCTTCTAACGAAAAGGTAATGATACAGAGATACATGGAAGCTTCAACTGTATGAGTAATGCTGTATTTCACAAATTAAACTTGGCTAAGACAGAGGTTTGCATTTCAGATCTGCACTAAAGGGAAATCTACTGTAAGTTCCAAAATTATATTTAAACTTCCCAAGTCACATCTGCTAAAGGGCATCAAAGAAAAGAGGAAGTTCACCAGCAACAAATTTATGGGAAAAAAAATGAAAAAGGGTACGAAAATAAAAGGGAAAACAGGAAGATACAAACCAGTAAAAAAAAGAAAAAAAACAAAAAAACAAACACCCAGTAAACAATTTAGTATTCGCAAGCTATTTATTCAAGCCTTAGAGCTACACTACAGGCGGTATGAACACTATCCTCATTTTTCAAATAAGAAAGCCAAGACTTAGGAGGGTTAATATAACTTGCTTGTAGTGATTTAGTAAGTAAATAATAAAACTAGAACAATTCAGTCATATCTGTTTCTAAAGCCCACATTTTACTCACACTGAAATGCTTTGTCAGGGATACTATATTCAGAACAGTCTGTCAATAAGGACAGATAAATTCCTGATCTACTAATGAGAAAGCACTGCATCAATTATCAGTTAATTCTTTTAATAACCTCCCCAAGGTAGATACAATTTATTATCTCCACTTTATAGAAGAGAAAATGGAACACAACAAAGTACAGGAATACGCCCAAGGTAACATAGCTAGCTAGTGAGTTCATTAGAACATTGTGGGGGCCCACATACTGGGGTCCTATTAAACAGCAAGGCTCTAACACTTTCCATCAACAGAAACCATCATCTTCTTTTTCTTTTTTAAAAATTTTTAATGTTTTTTTTAAATTTTTTTGAGAGAGACAGACAGACAGCATGAGCAGGGGAGGGTCAGAGAGAGAAGGAGACACAGAATCAGAAGTAGCCTCCAGTCTCTGAGCTAGCTAGCTGTTAGCACAGAGCCTGACACGGGGCTCGAACCCACGAGCCATGAAATGATGATCTGAGCCGAAGTTGGACGCTCAATGGACTGAGCCATCCAGGCGCCCCAGAAACAACCATTTTCGATAGGAATAGTAAGTAGTACAGAATACAAATTCTGTGTATATATATATATATATATATATATATATATAAATTCTGTACTAATGCCTTAACTAATATACCAAATCTACTTATAGAAATCAATTCTGGAGTAATAAAAAATGATGTTCCTGATAAACTTTTGCTCCTTTTCCTTAAGTGCATCTAATCTGCAACTGAAAGTAAAACTGTATCTTGCCTCTGGCCAAAACTAGGAACTAATGTTTAAAAAAAAAAATTTTTTTTTAAAAACAAATGTATCCTGAATGTTGAATATAAGATGAAGAATGGCATAAAACATAAATGGGTATATATGGATAACTGTCTTTATAGGATAAAATATGACTTATGCAAATAGCTATTAAGTACTGAGTATAGCACAGTCTATTCAAAAAACATTATTTTTCTAAAAATTGACATTTAAAAAAAACAGGATCTCTCCAGACCAAATCACCAATGCTGACTATCAAATATTTAGGCTGCCCTGGCATAATTGGAGAAAACCTAATAAAGATGTAGATGTATATTTTGAATGGCCCAAAACCAGGACATTATTTTTAACCTTAAGGTTAGTTGCTTTGAGGGCATGTAGGAGATACAAAGATAATCCTTGCACTAGAGGCTTTATTGTGCACTTTTGTCACAGAGAACAGCCTTCCCAAAATTATTGTTACTGACAGTTATTATATTATTAAAAAACTGTCAACATGAATGGCAGTTCTGGGGAATCAACCAAAGGTTAACATTTTTACAAATGATAAACTAAAAGTATAAATATGCAGAATAAGGAATTAAAAAACTATCACCCTTAATATACAAAAATCTACTACTATTATTAAGATGATCTAATGGAAAAATAAACATGGCCATTAAAAGAACTCAACACAGATAAGTAGATATTCAACTTCATTAGTAAATCAAGGAAACATATATTAAGTGAAAACTTGTTCATCAGATAAATCACAAAGACTATTAGTATAAAATGTTAAAAGTGTGTGAAGGAAAGTGCAGTCATGCTAGTGCTGGGAATGAAATTAGTATTGTTTCTCTGAATGGCAATTTACTAGTTTCCATCAAAATTCAAAATGCAAACAATCTCTTGATGCTGATATTTTATTCCACAAAACCCCATTTATATAGTTGCAAAGATGTACAGGAAAATTCTCTACAGGATTACTTGTAATGGTGAAAAATCTGAGATTATTCAATATCCACTCATAGGAAAACAGTTCAATCAGGGTCCATCATACTGTGGACTTAGATCTATTTAGAAAATGTAGAAGATACAGTGTGAACAACAAATTAAGACATTGTGATGTATCAGCAAAATATATACAAAAAATACTTAAAAGGAAAAGATTGGATAAAAGAAAAAAAAATTCACCTATATAATTATCAAGAAAGCTAAAAGATTCCAAAAAGCTGGTCAACAATCAGGTTTTGAATAAATTCAACACACATATAAACAATTATATGCACATGAAACACATATTTATATATCTATATAGCCACTTCTGTAAACTATAAGCTCAACTGATCGAAACCAAAAGAAAGTAACTAAATCTAACATTAAACAGATAAAAAAAAGTCCTCTCAAGTACTCTAAATAAGGAAAATGAGAAAAAGCCAAAATAGAAGATCAGAATTAAGGAACAACATAACCACAAACAGATGATTTACAACCAATTACCCAAATCTAAAGGAAATTATTTCCTCACAATTACAATTTACCCTAGAAGAAAACACATCATACATGAATATTCCAATTACCATAGAAGAATCTCACTAGATAATTCCATCAAACACCACAAAAACTTTTAAAAACAGTGAATTACAATATGCTTCAGATCACTGAAAGAGATGAAAAGCTCACTAATAACAAAACTCAAGAGAAAAGTATCAAAAACGAAAAGCAGGTAATGTTATTTATGAATGTTACTTTTAAATGTAGAAATTTAAATATAATAGCCCATCAGCCAAAAGAATCCTTCAGTGTATATATTTGGACCAAGTAGAACTTATGTAGAAGTGGCAGGGTGGTTCAATATTCGGAAATCTATAAAAAAGAAATTATTTCTGTAACAAAGGGAAAAAAGAAGACACCACATAAGCACATTACCAGAACTTGGGTGAAATTACACCCTGAAAATTATCACCACTCAGAAGTATTAAAACAAAAAATCCTAAAAACAACAAAAACACCTAAATGATAAAGGTCAACTTACCCAAAACCAATAAAAATTACTGTAAAGCCACTTCCATTAAAATCATGACCAAAATGTAAGCCTGCAGTTTTTGTTTTTTTTTTTAACTTTTTAAGGTCTATTTATTTTTGAGACAGAGACAGACAGACAGAGTGAGCAGGGGAGGGTCAGAGAGAGAGGGAGACACAGAATCTGAAGCAGGCTTCAGGCTCTGAGCTAGCTGTTAGCAGAGCCTGATGCAGGGCTCGAACCCACGAACCATGAGATCAAGACCTGAGCCAAAGTCAGATGCTTAACCAACTAAGCCACCCAGATGCCCCTGAAATCACTGTTTCAACAAACATGTTACGGCAATAAAATGAAATAAATAAGTAGTGAAAATACTTGGGATATATAAAAATATATATACATATTATCTTTACTGCTGAAGATTCAAATGAAATGCTGCTAAAATGAAAAAAAAAAAAAGTATCCTAATTTTCCAGGTAAATATTCAATTTTCCACTTGGCTATAAGGTAAATACACAAAAACCTTTGAACAATAACTAGCTTGAAAGAAAAACTTAAATACCCTATTCATAATGTAACACATTTTGAGAAGGTAAAATAAAAATAGCTATGATAGCAGTTTATCCCACCTAAACAGAATTTAAAGCAAAAACTGAAATGACTTCCATGTAGGTAAAAAGTAACACACCAAACTTAGCATGCATTTAGCAATTTCGTTTTGAAATCACAGCAACAGTAAAAAAAAAAAAATAAATAAAGATAAAGGGAGAAAAAGATAACATCTTTTCAAGGTAAAGATTTTAAGACACTCCCCTTAGGTAGATCAAACAGATGAAAGATATGCCAAGACAAAAGAAATACAAATTAACCTTAACTTAAAAGCACACAAAATATTCTAAAAAACTAATCTTAAAATGGAACATAAATGAAGGTTTAATAAAATGCAAATAACATCTCATAGACTGCTTTCTAAAGATTACATGCGAAAAAAATGTCACCAAAGGCATGATCCATGAAAGAAAGTTAACTGTCAGACTGGACTTCGTTAAAAACTTCTCTTCTGCCAAATCACAGTAAAGAGAAAGAAAAGACATGCCAAAACCTGGGAGAAAACATCTGCAAAGGGCACACCTTATTAAAAAAAACCACAAAAACAAAAACAAAAAATCAACAACAAAAGCTGTTATCTAGAATATACAACCTTTCCCTCCTGCTTTTTTTTTTTTTTAAGTTTATTTATTTTGAGACAGACAGAGACATCATGAGTGGAAGAGGGGCAGAGAGGGAGAGAATCCCAAGCAGGCTCCAAGATGCCAGCACAGAGCCTGATGCAGGGCTTGAATTCACGAATCTGCGAGATCATGACCCGAGCCAAAACCAAGAGTCAAGACATTTAACTGACTGAGCCACCACCCTTTAAACTTAACATTAAGAATATGAACAACCAGGGGCGCCTGGGTGGCTGAGTCGGTTGAGCGTCCAACTTCTCTTAGGTCATGATCTCGTGGTTTGTGGGTTCGAGCCCCGTGTCGGGCTCTGTGCTGACTGCCAGCTCAGAGCCTGGAGCCTGTTTCAGATTCTGTGTCTCCCTCTCTCTCTGACCCTCCCCTGCTCACACTGTCTCTCTCCCTCTCTCCTAGAAATAAATAAAACATTAAAAAAAAAAAAAAAAAAGAATATGAACAACCATGGGGCGCCTGGGTGGCTTAGTTGGTTGTCCGACTTTCGCTTAGGTCATGATCTCGTGGTTTGTGGGTTCGAGCCCCAAGTCAGGCTCTGTGCTGCCAGCTCAGAGCCTGGAGCCTGTTTCAGATTCTGTGTCTCCCTCTCTCTCTGACCCTCCCCTGCTCACACTGTCTCTCTCCCTCTCTCCTAGAAATAAATAAAACATTAAAAAAAAAAAAGAATATGAACAACCTAATTAAGAAACGGTCAAAAGATCTGAACAGATACCTCACCAAAAAAGACATACAGGGATAAAGAAGCCTATGACAAGATTCTTAACAATGTGCATTATTATAGATTAAAATTAACTGCCATTTATTACTGGTGGGAATTCAAAACAGTATAGCCACTTTGGAAGAGAGCTTGGCAGTTTCTTACAAAACTAAATAGATTAAAAAAAAATTTTTTTTTAATATTTTTGAGAGAGAGAGTGTAAGCAAGAGGTGAGGGGGAAGGACAGAGAGAAAGGGGGACAGAAGATCTGAAGTGGGCTCTGTGCTGATATGAGGCTCTAACTCACCAAACCATGAGATCACGACCCAAGCCAAAGTTGAACACTAAACCAATGGAGCCACACAGGTGCCTCAAAAACTAAATATATTTTTACCATATGATCAAGCAAGCCCACTCCTTGGTTATTTACCGAAATGGTTGAAAACTTCTGTCCACACAAAGACCTACTCATTAATGTTTGTAATAGTTTTAACCATTTGCTTCAAAAACATGGAAGCAAAACTAAGACATCTTTCAGTAGGTGAATGGATAAACTTGTGGCAAGTCCAAACAATGAAATATTATTCACTAACATTATTGTTAATATTGTATTATTCAGTCCCGAAGAGAAAAAGAGGCACTAAGCCATGGAAAAAAGTGCATATTAAATACATATTACTAAGTGAATGAAGCCAGTCTGAAGAGCTATTTACTTACTCTATGATTCTAACCATATGATATTCAGAAAAAGTAAAACTATATAGACAATTAAAAAAAAAAAAAATCAGTGGTTGCCAGGGTAAGGGGTGGAGATTTTTAAGGTAGTGAAACTATTCTGCTTGACACTGTCATGACAGATACAGGTCACCGACATTTGTTAAAACTCGTAGAATGCATAACAGTGTTAACTCTAATGTAAATTGGACTGTGGGTAATAATTATGTGTCAAGGTAGGATCATTAATTTTAACAAATGTAACACCTTGGTGAGAGATGCTGATATGCATCTGTATGCATGTAAGGGGAGGGGGTATTAAGGAACTCTATTTTGTGTTTAATTTTGCTAAGAACCTATAAGCATTCTACAGAAAGTCTATTTAAAACAATCCCAAATCTAGGAACCAAGAAAAACATACCACTTAAACCCTTTAATAAAGATATCAAATGAAGGGGGGGAAAAGATATTGGGAGCTGAGTAAAATGAAAAGTGTCAAATTTTAAGCAACATAGCTACATCCCTACAAAAAAATAAGAATGTGTAACGACCATGAGCCAAGTACTCAAGAAGCTAGAAAAAAGGCAACAGAGTAATCAAGAAGGAAATAAAGATGACAGAAATAAACTGAATGGTTGTCCTCTCCAAAATACAAAATAAAGGCAATGGCAAGATTTCTAACTCTATGCTAAATAATTATTAAACCTCAACAAAATAAATATCTGGAAAGACAAAAATTAGAAAATTAAAACTGGAATAGCTCAATAACCACTAAAGAAATTGAAATGGTAATCCAAAATCTTTATCCTCAAAAAGTATTAGGTCCGGTTGGTTTTTAGTTGTGTTCTATCAAGCTGTTAAGAAATAAGTTATTCATCATTTATGTAAGTTGTTCTAAGGATCAGAAAGAGAAGGGTTATTACCCAGATAGAAACAACCTAAGTAAGATATAAGCAAATTGAATTCAGAAGGAATTAAATATACATGTGCACAGATATATACTCCTAACACCTTTAATGAATAACTAGGATTCACCTTAGTGAAGATGAGACATCAAAAAATGTATCTGTGTACTTGTACTTCAACAGACTACAGAAGAAATATTATGACCATCTCAGCTGCTACAGAAAAACACAATGGACAGTTTTAAAATCCAGTTCATAATGACCTCTCTCAGCAAACCAGGAACAGAAGAAAGCATCAACTCAATAAGGGTTGTATATCAAGAAGCTACAGTAAACATATTAAATGGAGAAATCCAATACATATTTGCTTTGAGAGAGAAAACAAGATAAAAATGACAGTTAATCACTTCTACTGCTCACCATAGTACTAGAGGTTCTGGTTGACACAATAAAAGTTGTAAGATTAGATATGATGATTAGAAAACCTCATTATTTGAGGAAGATTGTGTAACACACACACAAAACCCACAAAGCAATAGGAAGATTCAAAATAGCATCAAAGTTTATTAACAGAATGAAAGATGGACAAGCCTTCAAAAGGAAAAATTTCAAGCTATATTACAAAACAGACAAAAAAGAACTACCATGTTCACTGATATGACTTAATAATTTAAGTAAGCCCCCATAATCTATAAATTCAATGCAACTCTAACCAAAATACTAAAAATATCTTTTTGGACAACCTGACAAACTGATTAAAAATTTATTTAGATAGTACAATGTCATCTATAGAAAAAATATTTATCATACATAAGAAACCCTAAAGACGTCACCAAACCTGCTGGAAATAATAAATTCAGTAACGTTGCAGGGTACAAAAATCTGTTGCATTTCTAAACACAAAGTTAAGAAAAATTAAGAATTTCTAGTGAGACACTAGAAATAATACCTAGGAAAAATGTAATCAAGGAGGTGAAAGTCCTATACAGTGAAAACTAGGATATGGATGAAAATAACTGAAGACTAAATAAATGGAAAAGACATTCCATGCTCATGGATTGAAAAAACTAATACTGTTCAAATGTCCATGCTAACTAAATCAATCTACAGAATCAATGTAATCCTATCACAAGTCCAATGACACTTTTCAAACTTAAAAAAAAAAAAAAAAAAAAGAACACATTATCCCAAAATTTGGATGGAACCACAAAAAGACTGAACAGCTAAAAAGTAATCCGAAGAACAAAGCTGGAGGCATCACGCTCCCTGCTCTCAAACTGTATTACCAAGTAATCAAAATAGTATAGACATAAACACAGACATATAGATCAATATAACAGAATCAAGATCTCAGAAATAAACTCTGTAGGGTTGATTAAATTATGGCAAAGGAGGCAAAAATATACAAGAAGAAAAATATACAAGAAAATATACAAAAAAATATACAAGCCACATGCAAGAGAACAAAACTAGATTAGTATTTTCAACCATGCACAAAACCCAACCCAAAATGGATTTAGGCTTAAATGTAATACCTAACCATAAAACTCCTAGGAAAAAAAAAGAGGCAGTAGAAGCTCCTTGACCATCACTCTTGGCAATCATTTTTGGATCTGATTCCAACAGCAAAGATGACAAAAGCAAATAAGTGGAGTACATCCAACTAAAAATCTTCTGGCCCAACAAAGGAAATCAACAAAATGAAAAAGTAACCTACTGAGTAAGAGAAAAATATCTGCAAAATATGTATAGGATAAAGGGTTAATATCCAAAATCTATAAAGAGCTCATACAACTTAACAGCAAAAAGCCCTCCAAAAATCTGATTTAAAAAACAGGCTGAGGATCTGAATAGGCATTTTTCCAGAGTAGATACACAGATGGCCAAAAGGCTCATGAAAAGATGCTCAACATCACTATCAGGGAAATACAAATCAAAACCACAATGTGCTATCACCTTACATTTGTTAGAATACTTATTATCAAAAAGCAATAATAAATGTTAGCCATGATGTGGGGAAAAGGAAACCTTCATGCACTGTTGGTGGGAATGTAACTGCTGTAGCCCCGATAGAGTAAACACTATGAAGGCTCCTCAAAAAACTATCCTCTACCATACTATCCAGCTGTCCCACTTCTGGGTATTTATTCAAAGAAAACAAAAACATTAACTCAAAAAGACATATGTTCCCCTAGGTTCATAGCAGCATTATTTACAACAGCCAAGATATGGAAATAACCTAAGTGTCCCTAGATGGATGAATGGATAAAGATGTGATACACACACAAAAATACTGTTCAGCTATTAAAAGGATGCAATCTTGCCATTTGCAACAACACAGATGGGCCTTGAAGGCATTATGCTAAAGTGAAATAAGTCAGAGGGAGAAAGACAAATATCTTAAGATCTCACTTACATGTAGAATCTAAAAAACAATCTAAAAAACCCAAACTGAGATATAGAGAACAGATTGGGGGTAGAAGTTAGAAATCGGTAAAGGAGGTAAACAGGTACATATCTCCACTCATAAAATAAGTCATGGAGATTTAACTCATAACATGGTAATTACCGTTAATACTGTTGTATATTTGAAGATTGAGAGTACATCTTTAAAGTCCATCAGAAGAAAAAAAGATTTGTAACCATGTATGACAGATATTAACTAGATTTATTGCAATCATTTCATAATGTCAACAAATCTCAAATAATTATGTTGTAAAATCTAAAATGTTATGTCAATTACACCTCAATAATAAACATGAATATAAAGAAATAAGAACAAGAAAAAACACACAAAAAATCTACACAAAAAGTTTCCTAAACTTTGCCCAATACATGCAAGTCTGAAGACATTTATCCAAGTGATCACATATTAGGGAGGGTAGATAGGAGTGAAGATGAAGAATAAAGTGAAAAAATGTGAGGAATCCTCCCAGGATCAGTGACAATGACCATCATCTGAAGAGTTCAAGTAACTCAAATCTGTGTATCTGAAATCTAAAAAAATTAAAGCAAAAAGAAATTTTCAAATATACAGTACTTTTTAGATGGGAAAATTTAATAGAAAAGTAAAAAATGTCAATTCTCCCAAAATTGAAATGAATTAAATATAATCCCAGGTAAAAACTCAATTTTGTCCTTTGAGTGTGTGTGGAATGTGTGTGTATTTGCGGATTATTTTTGGAGGATACAAGAATTCATATACTAACTTCCAAAAACAGTTAAGGAAATTATGAAAAGAGAAACCATGAAGACTTGCCTTACTAAATACTAAAGCTATTTTAATCAGAAAACATGTAAAACTGCATGAAAAATAGATACAGACAGTGGAGAAGAAAACCCAGAAACAGATGCCAGAATAGGTGAGAATATATGACAGAAAAGATTCTTTCAATTGAGGGAAAAAGGGGTTTGATAGACAATGAACACAACAAAACATTAATGGCGATGGTCTCCTCAAGGTGGAAAAACTTAGGCTGATATTTACTTTCTTCTTTTTAACTTATAGTTTGCTTCTTAATACCTCAAGTGAGCTTGCATTATTTAAATCAATAGGAAAAACATGCAGCTATCACTAGTCAAAAATACAAAAAGGCAATTATAATGGAAGAATACAACATGGACATTTAATAACCATTCAACTTTAAAAAAAACAGAAGATATGAGAAACTTTAAAACATTTAAATACAGCTCACAATTAAAAGTCTTTTCCCCCATATTTAAAATATTAACACATTTATAACCAACTCATAGCTTTCTGCCATTTCCTCAACCATAATATGATGATACCAGCTACCTCTCAGAACTATTCTGAGTAAATGAGATTAGACATATAGTCTTCCTTCAGTTGATCTTTTAAGGAATCACAAAAATCAAAGAAAACCTTGAGGTTTTGTTCAAGGTATGGCTCTTATCAAGAAGAATAAAATAGGCATCTTTAAGTGATCTTTAAGTACGTTTACATTATTTTCCAAACATCACAAAAATATGTAATAGAACACCACATACAGAAAACACCAATAAAAATGACTGTAATTACTATTTTAAGATCAAGTATGGAGAAAAAGAAATGCAGCATACAGTATCATTCTCTCCTTCCCTAAGGTAGGGAAAAGTCAAGCAATTCTGAATATTATATTTGTGTTTCTGACACAATTAGGGAAGGTATGAGCAAAAAAGTATTTTAAAATTCTGTGTATTAGGAAGAGTTTATGTAAGACTTATACTAATAAACAAGAGCACACAAATGTTTGTATACAAAAGCACATTCTAATATAAACCTTATGTGAATATTATTGGTTAGTTACCGTGCACCTACAAGTTCTGTTTGCCTTCTAATTGTAATGGGGAAATTCAAATCCTTGTAAAATCTGACAGATATCTGATTTCTTTTTTTCCTCATAAAGTCCCACCAAAATTAGATTTTAAGATAAATCATTCAAATTTCTTTTTTTTTTTTAAAGTAAACTTCACGCCCAATACGAAGTCCAACGTGGAGTCTGAACTCATGACCCTTAAGATCAAGACTTGTGCTGAGATTGAGTGTCAAATGCTTAACCGACTGAGCTAACCAGGCGCCCCTCAAACAATTTTCCAACCTTTGGCATAGAAAAGAAAGAAGAAAACATTCAACTTTAGTAAATAAATTTTAAAATAGAAATAAGGATCAATGTCGTAGGCTAAAGAAGTAAAATAAAATAAATATATTCCAGAGGTACTTACTGCACCAGACGCTGTGCCTTTAAAAAAAGAAAAAAAAAAAATATTTACAATGTGATAAATCATACTCTCCTTGAGTGAAGTTTTAAATTATTTGCTCATACTATTTCTTCTGCCTTATCCTGTCACAACAAATATCCTAAGGCTGTTGTGACCTATGTGCATGTTCCTTTATCCACAAAAAAACAGCTACAGCGTAAAGCATTTTCAGAATTAACTCGCACTTTGAACTTTAAAAATAAAAACTCACTTGGATCCAGTTTGAGAAGTATTAACAACCTTTGCCTTTTGTTTCTCGTCTTGCTGTTATAAGTGTTTACTGAAATATAATACTGCTTCAGACTTTAGATTCTGTTTTAGATTTCTGGCAACTTCAACTATATAATTCCACACTTGTGGTGTACAATACAGTATCCATTAGCTACAACATGTCCCTATTTAAAGTAAAATTTTTAACAAAGATTCAGTTCTTCTGCACTACCAAATTTCAAGTACTCAGTAATCACAGGTGGCTACTGACTACTGTATTCAACAGTATATATTATAGAACATTTCCATCACTGCAGAAAGGTCTATTAGATGGTACTGTCTTACACTGAAACCCCTTTAGACATAAGGGAAATATCCATTAGTCACCAAGTTCAAATAAACAAGCTTTAACTTTAGCAACTAGTAACTTAAAACTATGTGCAAAAAACAGTAACTACATGTAAATAGAGAATAAAACAAAGTACACACACACACACACACGCATTATACTGAGAATAATCAAAAGAAGCTACTATGGATGTCAATGGTAGAGCCAAGGCATTTAAAAAGTAATTAAGAAGGAATTTTATGAATCTGTTTCTGACTCACAGACACAGGAAACAAAAGATGGATACCTAAGAAGGGATGGCAAAATAGGCAAACAGGATTGAGACACAAACTTCCAGTTGTAAAATAAGGTAATGTAGTAAACAGCATAGGAAGTATGGTCAATGATATTGTATCAACTTTGGATGGTGACAAAGGGTAACTAAACTTACTATGGGGATCATTTTGTAATGTATAAAAATACTGAATCAAAATGTTCTACAACTAAAATGAATAGAATATTGTATGTCAATTATACTTCAATCAAAAAACAAAGAAATTTTAAGGTAATTTTCCAGGAGTATTTAGGCTAATAGTAATAGTAATCAGCTCTAGATATTCAAATAGGCAAAATACTATACTATGCATTTCACATTATTTCAGCTTAAATAAGTTTTTGAAACATCTTAAAAAGACCAATTATGCCTCATATAAACCTGCAGGAAAGCGCATGGTCATTTTAAATGTTTCAAACCATATTTAAAACAAGAAATGTTTTGGCATAATTATGGAATAAAGTTCAGCATCTGTAAAACCAATTTATCTGGAACATTATTTATTTATGGATAATTGAGGCATTATTACTATTATATATGAAAGGGACACTAGTTGAAACAAATAGTTATTGACAGCTGGCTGGTTTACCACAAGGCTTACAAACTCCAATGGCTACAAGGAAGCAGCAGTCCAGAAGGCCAATGAGAGTTATGCTCCACATCTAAAGGAAGGAGTTACTACTCATTCCACAATGTTTGCTGAGTGCAAATATGGACTCAAACAGAATTTTTAATTCAAACATTCTCTAATTATCTACTGTGTTAAGGACCACTGTAAACAATGAATATTCAGATAAGCCCATTTTTCAAAACAAATTCAATCTTTGTGTAAAAAGATAAATTTAATTGTTACATAAGGGCCACAGATTTTAAATGTTAGTAACTAATTATAAAATTTAAAAACACTGTTTAGGTAAAGAATAACTAGAGACCAAACTGGTCCCAGGACTCCAGATCTAGTAGTTTTTTTTATAGACTCAATTATGAATGCTACCTCTGTTTCCCACAGCTTAAAAAAAAAAAAAATGAAAAAAGTCAGGAGTTAATCATAAAGCCCCAAATGATACTGCTTTTGTTGCTTATTTAACAATATGACAGCTACTGTTCAAATGAAGTCTAATATTAAACCATAAATTGTATACATACCAGCTGCTACATCCATATTATTTACTCCTGGCTGTAAGAAAAAAATGAAATTAGTAATATTCATCTGTTTCAACTTTATTTTATGTAGTTCCTCATAAAGTACAATTGGTCCGTTTTATGAATAATTTACAAGCCACTGATTCAAAGATTCTCAGTAAGTTTCAGTGGTATTAGTTCCCTGAGCTTGCTATAAATTGTAAAAGCATTAATAACTTGTGGCTACTGAAGCACTTTAAGTCTTTTATTTGCATGATCATCAGTTACATATAGATCCACAACCCTTTACCCACAATTCTGAAACAGAAAAAGCTCATAAACCAAGTTTTTTCAAGTTTCGAATCACCGTTCATTAGAGTGGGAAAATCTGCCCTGAATGACATGAGCTCTTTGTCTTTATTTATCCCACCCCAGAGAGAATACCAAGATACTGCTACAGAAATATTGTGTTCAAAATTACAAGGCACTGTCCAACACCCCAAGGGAAATCTTTATACAATATATGACATACACAAAGTATAATTTTACAATATTAAAACATTTAAAAATATATTTGGTCCAAGGGTTTTGGGTAAGATTTGCAAACTTACCACCCCAGTGGAGTATGCCACATCTGCACATTACATTCACTAGGCTATCCAGTAATAAATAAGTTATGCTAATATGAATATCATAATGATACACATATTGCCATACAATCCAATAAGGGTGATAAAGTTGTCAAGCATTTTCTAAGTAATGTGCCATCACTGAAGTCTCATGTAATATAAATTTCAAATAGAACCTTCTGATTTCTGAATCTAGGAATGGGATGTACTATATCCCATTACATCAATTTTTAATTAACAATCCATAAAGAAAATGTCTACTCTTTAAGATTAAAATGCTACCAGACCAGGGGCAGTGTGGCTCAGTGAGCTAAGCATCTGACTCTTGATTTTGGCTTAGGTCATGATCTCATAGTTGTGAGACTGAGCTCCATGTTGGGCTCTGCTCTGGGGAGGGAGCTTGCTTAAGATTCTCTCTCTTCCTGTCTACCCCTGCCCGCTTGTGCACATGCGCTCACGCTCTCTCTCTCTCTCTCCTCAAAAAATGCAACCAGATCAATAAAATGCTTCTAGTGGACAGGTTATACTTCTTAGTTACACTACTCTTGTTTAACACAGAATTAAAAATTAAGGATTGCAAAAAAGTACAGGAAAAAATGTGAATGCCTAACACTGAAGAACCTAGAAAACGAAAGGCCCACAGTAATTCCCATTTTGTGTTACAGTATTCAAGAAATACTTAAAAAGCTAACATGGCTGCCTATAAAAAAATATATATAGGATGTTATATCATGTATAAAAGCGGCAAAGCAGTCAAAATATCACAAAAATAATCATTTTTACTAGATTTACCGGTAAAGCAGGCTGCATGGAAGCTTGAGACATATGAGACATCATCATTCCAGGCATTACTGAAGACATCATTCCAGGCATCTAGAATAAAAGTAAAAAACGATTACTATATAAAACCAAAGCATTTGACAGGACTTTAAAAATCTGTTTATCAAAGTTAATATGTACACCTCAAGATTTAAACCCAAAAAACATTGTATTACATAAATAGTATGCTTAGTAAGTGCTTGTTGAATGAATGAAGTATTTTATCAATGAGCTATTTTAATATTTGCCAAAATTTAAATGTATAGTTAAATTATTTAACAAATAAACTTAAAAGTTTGTGTTGTTATTTCCAATGAATTTGAGAATATTAATGTCCTTTTAATTTTAACTCATCACTCATGTTTTCTCCCTTCTTTGGAGCAAGACAAATTTTTTTTTCTATTTCTCAACTTTGACTTTTAATATCTGTATTAAATAAATTTGACAGTAATCTGGCTCTTTTAAAAAAGCCAAACTTCAGATACAAATCATCTATGCTCTCTCTTGAAAAGAAAAATTTAATAAAGCACATAAATAAATATCTGAAGAAAGAAAATATTAGTTTTGGAGGTTAATCTAGCCTACCAATGACTGCCATCCAAATCTATTAATGAATCTTTACTACTAAAAATAAAAATCATGAGAATTAACATAAATTTCTAATTCTGACACAATAGTCATCCATATTAGTAAAATCCCACCTTATAATTTTGATTTCAATATGAATAAATCTAAGAAAAACATGGAGGGGGATAAAAATCGCATATAACAATCATAGGCACTAGAACACAGAAAACAGGTATTCAGTTTCAAATTAAATGAAAATTGGAGAAATATGGAAAAAAAAAGTATAGTGATCAACAGGAACGTATCAAGTCTACTAAAGGTTATGAAACCACCTGCATACTGAATTTTATTATTTGAGAAAGTTAACTCACAGAGCAAAACAAGACTAAAGTACCATTAAAATGAAGTAGCATTGTATTAATGGATTAAAAAAACAAACAGGAAGGTTTTTTGTTCCTTAAAATAGCCAATAAATTGCTTAAACATCATGAAACAAGAACCTGACAGAAAACATGTGACCAGTACTTGGAATATATGGTGATATTAATGGTTAAAAAAAAAAAAAAAAAAGTTCAGAATCTGAAAACAGAAGCACAAGCCTCCACCCAGGCTAAAAGAATTAGAGAAATCATTTATACATTAAGAGAAAAAAACAAGAGCATACAATGAGAACTAGGCTTATTCCCTCTTCTCACTTCTCCCAACACATAAACATTCACACCTAATTTTACTTTAGACTAATAGCAAAGTAGTTTTGAATTCTTAAAGTACTAAATAACAGATTATGAGGGGAAGCATACTGGGCAACAGAGAGAAACAGCATGGTATTTAAAATGGCCTATATATAAAATCCAAAGCTGTCAACATACCTAAAAACTAGAATTCTAAGCTAAATTGAAAAGCTGAACTTTGAAAACTTGGGAAAGAAGTATTTTCTCATAACAATTAAAGACATCAAGAAAAGTAGGATAAAACCATCATGTAATAACAGAACATTTCCATATGCTAGCAGTACAAAAATGTAATTTCAATTTGAAATACTCTTGACTTTGTAAGATAGTGATCAAATCCCATTTAAATAACATGGGACAAATATCCTTATATATAACAAAAGTTGACTAAAACTGGCCAGTGACAGTTAAGGCAAACAATATTTGAAAATCATTAAACAGTCTGACAGAGTTCTCTCAATTGTTTTTCTTACCACACTTTCAATTTTACAACATCTAGAAATTTGCACTTATCATGGAATTGATTATAGAATGAGATTTAGTGTTAAATAAAAATCTAAATTCTCCCTCAATATCTCTCTGAATTCTGAGGGGGCAGTTAGGCTAAGCAACTAGTTAGGGTGGACACTGGAAAGATTCTTAAATTATGTACAACTGAGTATCTAAAAGTAAATAGGTTATTATTGTAATTTTAAACAAAAGATTGTGGTATTTTAAAGATGAAGCTAAATAACAACATAAAATATGAAAAATACATTTTTATGAAAAGCTGTTTAAAAAATTAGACAAAATAGGAGCTCATCCAGCAGACGCCTGAGCATCACAAAAAGTCGGTTTCCCAAAGCCTAAAGAATCTATTTTGTGAAAATGTTGCGATTTCCTTTTTTTTAAACATTAACCTTAGAATACACATAATAGGGGATATATTTTTCAATCCATCTGAATTCTTCTAGAGGATGTGTGTTAACTTAGGCTAATTACTTGGCAGCACCATCAGTGTGAAACCATTTAAAATTTCTAAGTTATCATTATTTTGTTTTAATACAAACTGATCCTAGGGTGCCTGGGTGGCTTAGTCGGTTAAGCGTCCGACTTTCGCCTAGGTCATGATCTCGCGGTTCGTGGGTTCGAGCCCCGCGTCGGGCTCTGTGCTGACTGCCAGCTCAGAGCCTGGAGCCTATTTCGGAGTCTGTGTCTCCTTCTCTCTCTGACCCTCCCCTGCTCACGCTGTCTCTCTCTCCTAGAAATAAATTTAAAAAAAAAAATACAAACTGATCCAAGTTGCAGGCTTATGAGATTTCTGGTTCAAATCCTCAGAAGTGACTTTTCCCCCCTCTGCCCAATAACCAAAGTTGAGGCATTCAAAAGTTGTCCCTTTGTATATGGTTATCTTGCTTCACATGAAGGGAATAAATAAACCCTTGGTTTCCCAGCTTGACCCTGGAGTATTTTAGACTTCTCATTAAGTTTTTTTTTTTTCCTCTCTAAAGACACATAATATAACGGAGTATCTTACCACTAAAGGCATCTTAAGTTCAATGAAAATGGAATGTTGACTCAAAAGAGTTAAAGGGAAAAATTCTTAACACAGTTACTACAATGATGCCACTACAAAGTCTATCAGCCAGATCATTCTTAAAGCTACAAAGTAGGAGTTCACATAAGCTTAATGAAAAGCACACTTTAAAATCACAGCCTCGTAGAACTTTACAAATTTCTAATTAAGGTACTTTGGAGAATACATTAAGTTTTATAATTACAACTTTTTAATTATTAGGAAACAAGAAAATGGGAATGGTAGAACACAATACATGTAAAACATAAGTTAAATTGTCTAAATTATTAAATACCTGAATTTTATGGACATTTTGCCACTTTTTAAAAACCAAAAAAATATTCAGATATACTACTTGGCATACTTTATTCATAAATGGCCAAACATTTGTGTATATATACTATATAAAAATTTTTCTATGTATATTTCTATTCTTTTAACAATACAAATTAAATCAATTATCATGATGTCCTCAAAAGAAATACAGTATGAAGAAAATAAAAAACAAGTACAAACAAGGGAGCACTGCACAATCTGCTCAATCTTAGTATCCCAATTTGGGAAGGTCCTAATGTTAACAAAAACAAACCTGCTTCATTCTTTACCAGATATTTTTTAAATTAAAGGTAAAGTAATAAAAGCAATCCCATCAGTGCTACAACACATTAGTTACTCAAAATGTAAACTAAATTAGCCCAGTTGTTTTATAGTAATAAAACAAAGTAAAGATCTTCACGTGGGCCCTTCAAAAATTCTTTTCTTCATTATTTTTTCCTGAAGTTTTTCCTGCTGTAAAGAAATCACACAACCTAAGCTATCTTTTGTCTAAATATTAACTTTTAAATCATGTTGATTTTTTCAAAACCATCCTTTCTGCAAACCTGACGCTGCAAATTGATTATCTAAAAAGTTAGATTGTCTTTTGTTTTTAATATATCTTTAAACGTTTATTCATTTTTCAGAGAGTGAGCGAGCGAGGACAAGAGCACATAGGGCAGGAGCAGAGAAAGAGGGACACACAGAATCTGAAGCAGGCTCCAGGCTCTGAACTGTCAGCACATAGACCTATATGGAGCTCAAATTCACAAGCCCTGAGATCATGACCTGAGCCAAAGTTGGACGTCTAACTGACTGAGCCACCCAGGCATCTCATAAAAAGTTAAGACTGTCTTTTTACTTGGTTCTTCTTAAATGTGTTAAAGTCAAATTTCACAAATATGTACACAGAGGCTATTAAGTCTAGTACTTAAAAACCATGATCTTTTATACCACTAACTTACCTTATGAATGAATGCAAAAATTAATCAGTGAAAAACTATAAAAACGACATCTCTGAATGTAAGGAGATATTCATTTGATTAGAAATAAACAGAAATACTTCTGTTTAAAGCATACTCTTAACAACCCAAGATAATAAGTAGTTGTATTTTGGGACAATTATTTAACTTTTGTCCTCCTCATCTACAATTATATACAAATTCAAAATATTTACCATTTTCTGATATTATATTTAGATAAACAAAAGATAGACAACATTTGCACAAACTGGAATAGAACCTTACCATTTATGAGGTTTCATTCATTTTAGGATACACATAACATAGGTATATATGTTTCAACACATCTGAATTTTTTTGAGAGGATTTGTGTCGACTTAGGTCAGTCATATTGAGCACCATCAATATGAAACCATTAAAAATTTAATAAATTAATTTCCAGGATTCAAAAATATTTAGTTTGCTAAATTCTCTCAACCTGGATAGTGCAGAATTGCTGAAGTATACACTATTCCTTCAGATTCTAAGGAGGTTAGCTTAATGACATAATCTCCTATTGCTATAGCTATACAGGGAAACAGCCTACTACAGCTATTAAGTATAGTCTAGAGTGAGACTACCAGAATTCCTATACCAGCATGGGCACTTACCAGCTGTGTGATCCTGGCCTAATTTACTTAAGCTATCTGGGCCTCAATTTTCTCCTTGTAACATAGGGGGGGAATAGCACTCATCTGTTAAGATTGCTATAGGAATCAAATGGGACAATGCACAAAGGTGCATAGAACAGTGCTCTATAAGGCAGCTGTTTTATTATCACTGCTCTCCTTCATCTAAGATCATCAAAGTTTCTCTTCTCTTGCCAGGTCTCTAATCTACTCCCTAACTATTAGATAGGCACCTTGGTTCTTTAAGATGGTATCTAGTAAATAATGTAAAACTATCATCTTTGCCAGGAATCAACATGTGTAATAAGGTAATCCATTTTGAGCATCACATTTAGTGCTGGCTCTGCCATGTCACCAAACAAATCACTTCATTCCCAGGACCCTACTATTGCCATCTATAAATCAGACATACATCCTCTAGCCAATTCACTTTCCAGAGTCAAAAGGATCAAATATCACAAAATTATATATAAAGATGGTGCTAGAATTATAATCCTTAAACAGATTAGGCATCACCACACTATTTTCTAAAACCTTAAAAAAATTATGTGCAAAAGGAGAAATAAATACTTTACTCTGTTAATTGATACTTAGCCCACTATCTCTTACTAAACTCCAAATTTCTTAAATGAGGGCAAAGAAAATATAAAGAAAAAACTACTGACTATGGATATACAAAAACTTAAAAACAGAGAAGAATGAAAATAAACTAATTTTAATTTTTAAAAAGCTCTAAACATGGACTAGGAATACACACACAAGCAGTGATGTCTCTAGTCATACAGAATTATACTTTGAAGCTTCCTTTAAAAAAGTCACCGAGGCCTTCTTTCAAACACAAGCTACCTAGGATTCAAGTATAGAGGAACATAAAACAGTTTGATAGCTGTTACTGTTATCAAAAGATAATTTAAAAAGTCTTAACACCAACAGAATATCAGGACCTAAGTAGTAAAATTATACTTGTATTGTAGTGAGAACATTTTTTGTTAAGTCAAAGATAAATGGGTTTTAAGGGGAAAAAAAAATCAAAACCAAAGATAAAGCAAATTATCTGTTAACTCAAAACAGTCCTCATTTGCTGGCATGTTTAGTCTTTCAAAAGACATAGTTACCAGCACCATCCAGATTTGGAGAAGATTCAGATTTTACTTTCAGTGTACTGTACCAAGTAAAAAAGAAGCAATTAGAAGCAGATTTTCTTACAAACCCATCATGCAAAACTTAATTATCTTTAGTAACTATTTATTTTTATAACTACTGTTTATTTTTCTTTAATAAGCAAAAGGAATGTAGGATTCCTTGATTAGAGAAAGAAAACAAATATAAAAGATCCATCTCCACAAAACTTACAAAGGTCTGGAGTAATGTGACAGCCATCAGTTAGAAGATGAGAAAATACAGTCAGTCAAGCATGTGAGCAGTGCCTGTAAGTTTTCAGTACAGGATACATATATTCATTTTAACACTACAGCCAGAAGACCTAAATGCTTACTGACTGAAAGTAATATCAAGGTATGGTATAAAAAAAAAAAAAAAAAAGGAAGAATGAAAGACTAACAGCTTCTATATGAGACAGTAATCTATTCATTCTTTCATAAACTTTCACAACTTAGCTCTATTATATCTCTAGGTAAAAATCAAACACCCTAGTACAGAGCTATAGGATATACACAGCCACCAAATCTTTACCTAGCTACTGATAATACAATTTCATGATTCTAAGTCATGTCATCGACATTTCAAACAAACCCAATTAAAAGTCAACCTGTTAACCTGTTAAGATTGTTCTTTCCTTTTTAATCCTGTTGCTCAATGAATAAATTTGTTGCACTCTACAATGCTTCATTCATGTCTGTTAATACTAATTTGGGTGTTGCCGTTTCTCCTAAAGACCAGACTAAATGAATCAGCAGCCCCAATAATAGCATTTCTCATAAAAAGCTAATTCCACGCAACATCAATTCCATGCAATGTATTAGACAAAGCAAAATAAACACATAACAGGGGGGTAAAGAAGGCTGGGGAAGACGGTAAAATAAAACCAAGAAACACTAAGAAAAACGGTTTTAGAAGGTTTCTGCAAGACTTCTCAACATCTTTAGAAAATACTGTTCCCTGTTAATATTAAAGGCAGGAGAGGGGTACAGTTCATTATTCCACACTTACATCGTCTTCTTAGATCTCTCCAAATACTCTCCATATTTAGAAATACTACTCTAGCTAAGGTTTCTGAATAGATTAGTTCATATTTAACTGAACACTATCTAGAGAAAATAGTATCATTAGTAAATCCATCAAAATCTAACTATGCACACACAGCCTAGAAGTTATACAAACACATTAGGTCTAGGTCAATCTATTTTTTAAAAAAATTACTTGCCTGGATAACGTAAATGCATGTAGAAAGTTACTGAAATTCAAGAATTATGAGCAAATAACCTAAGAAAAAAGGCTTTTTGTCACTTACTAATGTCCAATTCAACGGCATGGATTCTGTAAATATCCAAAAGTAAACATAATTCAAAACCAATAGGAACAAATCAGTTGGTCAAATCAGCCAGAAAAACCCAAGATACCAATACTTCGGATTTCTCTGGAAGGTCTATATTCCAAATCATTTTCCCTTAGGGTATGGAAAAATTTACAGTAAACCTTTAAAAGACCATCATATCAGTCATACTGATAGAAATACATTTGCTTAGAATTTAAAATGAAAGGAAATACATATTTTTGCTTTATTCACCAAACAAAAATTATTTACTTCATCTTATCTTTCATTTTTATCAAATGAAAAGGCAATTGTAGAGAGGCAAACACTAAGAATACGAAGTGGTAACAATGTAAAGTCACAAGTAACCACTGAAAATAGTCACATGTAACATCTACTGTCTTCATGGCCTATAATGTAGGAAAGAATATGTTTTTGTTTCATTCATTCAACAAGTATTTTACTGAGCACCCAAGCTGTGCCAAGAACTGTGCTCAGCACCTGTGGACTTCTTAAAAAGTAGAAAACACAGGCCCTGCCCTCTAAGAGCTTACAGTCTATTACTTGCTGGAAAGACAGAGCAATTAAACCATTAAACAGAACAAATCAAAATTAAATTCCCAAATAAGCAAAATAATAAGAGTTATAGGCAGATTTCATTGGATTTTATTTTAATATTTTGAAGCGGAGGTGTATACTGGACAAAGTTATTGCTGAGGATCTTTGAGAGAAGGCAGAACTTGCAATGGTAGGATTTCAGTCAGTAAAGGAAAGCTCATGGTGGTCATGAGGAGATGAACAGTACGAGCTCAGTCATGAGCTAATAATTAAATCACTCGAGATATCATAAAAAGACCAGCCTGGGTTCAAATTAGGGAGTGTGAAGACATGCAGCTCAGAATCATGCACTGAATTGTACTATGGGAGAGTCTTGAAGTTAAAGTGTGAAATGTAGATATTATACAGGTACACTGGAGGTTCTTGGGCAAGGAGACAACGCGCTGAAATCTAAAAGAATTTGAAGGGGCAGGCTTAAAGCAAAAATAAACAAAAACAAAACAAAACAAATAACAAAAAAACCCCTCAAAGTTAAGAGCATGCTGGGCATGGGGGTGTAACTACTTGGGGTCCAGATGGCAGCAGGAATAGACTCAAGATCTATAAAGCCTGTCTTATTCAATTTAAGAACAAGAAAAGCAAACTAATTTGTAAAAAGCAATTACTCACTTATTAATTAATTGAAGAGACCAAAAAGTAATGAATAATTAGAATTAGGGAGGCACTACTAAAAGTATTTTGTTTTTATTCCCATATCAACCCATAATATCTCATACATGTTACCTATTTTTCTTATCAAATGATCTGAATTGAACCATAGGATGTTAGAGACTAAAGAGTTAAGTCTTTTACTCTACTTTCTCATTAAAAGAAAAATTAAAAATTAAAAAAAAAAAAAGCCAGCGAGAAGGACTCTCTTAGGCTTTCAGTGAAGGCAAAATCATCTGTCAGAAGGGTAGGACTTGATGTCCTTTGTGTACAAAGAACAAAAATGAGTAAGATATGAAAACATTTTAAAAGCAAAACATTACTTACTATATAAATAGAAGATGGTCTCACATATAATCACGTCTTAAGGCAAATTTCTACTGCAAATTTTTGAGTATTGTCACCAAGCAAATTATTTACAATGGTTTTTTAACCAGTGATAAACCATTATTTAATTTCCATAATTAAAGGTTACACAACTTTCAAGATCCCTTCCAGTGCTAAGATTCTATAATCCTGTAAAAGCAGAGGGACAACTTTTCCCATTTGAAGTTAACATATGGTAAGAGGCAAATTTAACCTATACAACAGATAACTGATATAAACTTGAAAGACATACAGTTTTTAGTAGTAACAGATTCAGCCTGAATTCTAAAAAGGGCATTTTAAGTTGTTTCCTGAATAAAAACATACAAACAAAAAACTCTTTAAAAAACCCGTAATTTTCCTTTAACCTGTAACTTGATGCACCAAAAAAAAAATTATGACTTCTGGCTTCCATACATGGTTATTCTGTCCAGTCTGCATACCATTTTACAAACAAGTTTTAAAATTTCACGTCATGTTCGCTAACACTCCAAAGACCAGAATCATTTAGCAAGTGAGACTGGCACCAATTTCATCTTCAGTTGGTCCCAGAATGAGATATTAATGTGAACGAGGCAATATACATGAAGGTTCCATAACCTTCAGTCCCAGAGTCTAAATCTGTAAATTGGCTTCTTAAAATTGAATGGCAGAATCCTTCTAACTTTGTGTCACCACAGTGAACTATATAGGCACCCTACTGTTTTTCATTATCTTCTGACCATTAATATCTCTGAGAGTGGGTAGACAGAAGAGATATATGCAGAAAAAAGAACAATTTTGCTAATTAGCAACTTTTATTTTTAAGTTAGTTGTTTACAGGGCTTTAAATTAGATTTCGAGATTACTTAACAATTTAAATTATCCATGCCCTCCCAGTCTGTTACCAATGCTAAAATAAGAATTAGTTTTACTAATTTGGGTCCCATATAAGTTAGATATTAAGAAGGAAAAAATTCTAATTTTAAGGAAAAACAATGGGGTTTCTCTTGGGACCCTCAGAGCTGGACTCTTAAGTCATTCATTCATTCATGATCTGAACAGGAGCCAACAGGGAGACAGATTTTTAAACTTCTAAATACTCAGGTCCACTTAGATACATGCCATACACTGGTTTAGGAAAAAAGAAAACCACAAGGTAAAATTCAGAGGATCTGAACTGATGCGTACCAAACAGCAACTAACCTTACTAGGAAGATGGTCACTGATAAACCTGAAGAGAAAGGGCCATAAAGCAAACTGTGACCAGCTTATGTCAATGAGATACACAAAGGTACTTAAAAAAAATAAATAAATAAAAGCTGCGTTTTACTAGAAATGACTAGCTGGTGTCTTGTCTTGGTAGTGCAACAGCACCATTACAGCAAGGGTAAGCAGGTCAATCCCTTGCAAAACTTACCTTGATTGGCCCAATGGAAACAGAAGGCCCCAGAAAAGAGAGAAGCATCTGGCAGTAGCAAATTGTTTTATTTTATCTTTCTGTGGAAAGAAACTAATTTTAAATAAGAACCAGAGCATTTAAAGAATAAATATTTTTTAAAGCTCATTATCTAGTTAGAGCAGCTCTACTAAGAAAACCAGAAGAGCTCCTTGCTGCTTAGAGATGGAGAGAAACAGAAAAGGAATCAGAGTTGTTTCTCCATCAGCTAAGGGAGTTTTAAAACTTGTGTTACTCTAGAATCACAGAATAAATGGTTCTTTTATTAAAACAAGCAAACAAAAATCCTACCAGCAGAATCTTTTGGGCCTGGTGTCTTTGAGTAAAAATTTTTATACAAAATTAAGGGCTATGTTCCAAATAAAAAAGAAAACCACTTGACTTTAAGCCCTTCTACTCCTAATGTTAAGTTAAAAAGAGAAAGACACAGAGCAAACTCCTTTCTCCACTATGATTGCACCAATAAATTAAAGCATCAAGTCTCAAGCAATTATCAACATAAACCATATTAATTAGCAGAAAGACCATACCTAATTGGCTTTCCAAAATACTTTTGATGATTTATTGATACTCAAATGGAAAGAACTCAGCCAACAAAGAATATAGGTATCACAGAACCTGACAGGGGGCATAAAATTATTCATGGTAACTGAACCTGTTACCTTTCTTGGATGCTTCTCTAGGAACTCAGTTCTACTGAATTCACTGAGTCAGCATTAAAACCTTTTGATACAAATCACTCCCACAAAATGTCCATTTACAATTTATACTGGAAATGAAAGGGACAGCTCAAAAGCAGGAGTGCAGAAGCAATAAGCATTTAAAACAAAACAAAACAAAACAGTGTAAGTGGAAAATGAATCATCTTTCCTATGATAAACTAAAATAGAGTAGAACCTCCCTATTTTACTCCCAACACAGGCACGCACGCACACACACACAGAGGAGGAAGCTATTTCACGAATAAACTTTATTCTAAGCCAAGACCTAAACAACCGCTATTTTTAGATTTTATGCCTTTACATGGTTCACAGACATAAATTATGTTGACCTATAAAATATCCACTATTGAAACATTATCTTCAATTCACATAATAGGAAAAAGAAAGTTATTAAACTAAAAAGACTACATACGTATACAGCTACTTAAAAAAGAATTTAATTTTGTTGTTGGTAGAAAATAAATCTTTTATGCAGAAGGCTTTTTCTTACATTCAAAATTTGATTAACATCATCACTCAACATTTGATTTATTTGACAACATTATTTTGGCATAAACTAATCCTTAAACAGCTGCAAGCATTGACCCAGATTTTGAAATCTTGACACAATGATACCACCAAAAATAAACAAATAAATACAAAATAAAACAAAAACTTTCTTACTTGTCCCATTGGCGGCCCTCCCATAGGGGGCATCATTTGCGGCATCATTCCATGAGGGACAGGGGGCATATTGGCTCTCTGACCCATAGGGTGCATTCCCATTGGGGCATAATGCATGCCAGGGTGCCCCATCTGAAAAATACAGACAATTTAAAAATTAGCAAGTAACAATAAATGCTCTCATAAACCTGATTTCAACAAACTGGTTATGTGCAGTGGCATGTTAGGTCAATGTGTAATTTAATTAACAAACAAAATGCAGTACACACAAGTACTTATAATGAACTTGCAACTAACCAAATTACAGAACAAAATGGAAAGAATTAAACTTTTTCTTTTCGTTCTTTTTTTTAAACACACTGCTTTTATCAGTTACTAGATGGCTTGCTAAACTCAGAGCCCATGTATGTGCAAGCCAATTTAAAAATTGTTAGAGATGAAAAACCACAAATTTGTTCTATTTCACACAGAAGATGGCTAACTAATGTCACAACACTGATTATCTTTAAATTTGTTTTTAAATGGATTTTAAATTTTGAACTGAGAATTTACCGAAGTAACTCAGATAAGAACTGGTCTTACCAAAAAAACAGTATGTGTACCGTTGGGCACTTAACTCTAAACACATAAACCTATTTTCTAATACAATCTTTAACACAAGTAGAATTATTTCCGCCAGAAGAAAAAAATTTTCAAAGACTAAGATCTGTCATTCACAGACCTTTAAGACAAACAACTAACACACCCATTTTAATTCTCTTTTAAAAGACAACTATTTCTTTACTTGTGTGCCCATTGTTCCGGGTCTTATCCCCTCCCAATTTTCCCAGCTGTACCCCCTGCAGACACCACTACTACCGGTGAGAACGGATTCTGCCAGGCTCTTTAAAAATCTACAAAATCAAGTCTCCGCCTCCCCCTTCCTGCTACAGCGGGCCTGCCTCTCCAGGAGGCTCGCCGCGCCCAAGGCCCAGCACCTCCACCGCGCATCTGTCTAGGCCAAGCCCTATGGGAACTTCCAGGGACCCACATCCTTCGCTTTTGTGCATCCCCGTTCTCCAGTTCTCTCCCTCGTTACATATCCCACCATCTCGAGCTCTTCCTCCGTCCGCTCTTTTCTTCTTCTCCATCTGGAAAACGCTTCCTCCCTCTCTGACTCCGTTTTTCATTGTGCCGCTCTCCCCCTGCTCCACCGATCCCTTACCGAGGGCCGTCTCCTCAGGAAGCCGTCAGCAGAGACCCAAGAGCCGGAGCAGAGGCTTGAGGCGGACAATCTCCGCTCCCCGTCCCCGGGACCCCGCGAAGGAGTATGGCTCTCCATTTCACTCACCATGAGGCCTCCACGCTCAGCTCCCGTCCCCGGCCTCATCGTCGGGCTCAGACTGCTCCGCCGGCGGCCACTGCCGCTACACATACCAACAAGAAGCGATCTGAGTGGCTGGCGCCCGCTGGGGCTAAAGGTTAAAGGCTGCGCTGCGCTAAGGGGCGGGATCAGCGGGGCCAATAAACTGACAGGCTTCCCCGCCGTCCAATCAGAGTGCGCTGTCGACACGCAGCTCTTCGGCGATTCGCCCCCAGCCTCAGCCTCACTCGGCGTCGCCTGCATGGAGGGGGGGGAGGGGGACGGAGGAAGTTTCTGCGCCTCCTCCGGGAAAACTCCACCAACTTTCCCCGGGGAAGAGAAGACCACCTTGTCCCAGCTTCCCGAGCTTAGACCGCCTCACCCCGTAGGGGGTGGGGCAGTGGGGCCTGCCACCTTCACCCACTCCGCCCGAGTTACGTACGCCCCACAAACCTGAGGCTGCCTGGGGTGGGGTAGGGTGGGGTGGGGGGTAGGGTAAGCAGCTTCTAGCGTTAGCGGTGGTCAGGGACAGACGCGCGCGGGGGCGCGCGCGGTGCTCGAGGCGGAGGGGAGGGGGCGGGGAAGAGGAGAGGAAGGGGCCTCCTTAGAAGAGTTAAAGCCCCGTACGCACCAGCTGCTGAGCCCGCTCCGGGGCGGCGGGGGCGGGAGGGAGGCGTGTCGAGCAGCGTGGAGGGAAGTTGTGATAGGGACGGGGAGAACAATGCAAAAGAAAAAGAGGGAAGGGCAGTTAGAACGAGGGGAGAGCGTTTGGGCGATAAGTTGCAGTTAAACAGAAAAGCCAAAGGAGACTAGGTGCGTCCAGTGGAAGAAGGGAGAAAGCTAATCAGTTCGGAGATGTGAATCAGAGGAGTATGGGCGGGCGCTAGGACCGGGCGTCGAGAAGATGCAGCTTTGGGGCTGCCGGGGCGCGCGCTTGCCGCGAGGTGACGCGACGGTGGCGGAGGTCTCTGGTCGGGACGAAGCACTGCAGGGAGAGGAGACTTGGCTACCCTCGGCCTCGGCTCTCCTCTCCCTGCGCACTTCCCTGCTTCCCTTCCTTCCTACTACCCGGGGGTCGTGCCCTGATCCCAGGGCGCCCACCCTTTCTTTAGGCGCCACAGCACCTTCTCCGCCCCGTAGCGCGCTCCCGGACACCCCTGCGCGTCAGTGCCGGGTGGTGGAGGCTGTGGGGGGCTCTGGCCGCTGATTGGCTGCTGCGAGGGCGGGGCGGGGCGGGTGGGAGTCTCTCGACGCCTGCTGGCCTCCTCGTCTTTCCCGCCATGTCGTTTGTGGAGAGCGGGCGGCGCTCGGCTCCTCTGCGCCGACGCCTCGGCACCCCCATTCCGTTTGCCCGGCCGGCCTTTTCCGCCTTCAGTCAGGGGGACAGTTGGGGTGAAGGTGAAGGGGACGAGGAGGACGGATGCGACCAAGTGGCCCGCGACCTGCGGGCGGAGTTTTCGGCCGGGGCGTCGTCGGAGCCTAGAAAGGGCTTGCTACTCCAGCGGGACGGGGACGGGTCGCCGGTTCTGCCCGATAAGCGCAATGGCATTTTCTCTGCGGTTGCGGGCGGCCGGGCCCAGGCTCGGCGGTGGCCTGTCCAGGTCCTCTCAATTATCTGTTCGCTGCTGTTCGCCATCCTCCTCGCCTTCCTCCTCGCCATCACCTACTTGATCGTAAAAGGTACTGAAGCTCGGCCTTGAAAGTCTCTCCAGAGTAAAGTTGAAGGCTTTTGCTTTCGTCTCGCTCCTCCCCATCAGAGGCCAGCGAGCGGGTAGCGGCTTTCACCCGGAGTCCTCATTGGCACCTTTCTTTGCTCTTCCTCTGTTTTTCCTTAAGAGCGGAGGACCTTGGTCCAAGCTTCGGAGACCCATTATAAGGAAGGGTCTTGATTAAATGGGTACTGTCGAATAAACAATCGAGTCAGCGAACACTTGCGGTGAAATGTCGGCAATATTAAGCAGTATGTAGGGCAACAGTCGTTAAAAGACGGTGAAGAGCGTGCGATTAAAATGGGCTAAACATAAAGACTTGATTTAATCCACAAGTGGTCATTGAGCTGTCCACTGATTGCTTGTACACTCACAGAATTCCTGAGAGACCAGGATTTCCATCCCACAGCCTAAAGTTCTACTTTCACAGATAAAATAATTAGCTCTCTTGATTCTGTGTTAGATTTTCAACCGAGTGTGAAGATGTAGGAGCTAGATAATCTATTGTTTTTCTGATTACCAGTTTTATTTTCTTGTGTCTGAAGTTTAAATACTGGCCCAATCGCAAGAAAGAGATGTGCCATGAAAGAATTTTCAGAATTTATGTAGTTGTATTATATGGCTGGAATATTTTACGTTACAGTGGAAAGAATCAGGCCAAAGTTTAAATGCCAGTTCTCACTGTGTGTGATTTGGCCAAGGTATTGACAAAGAAAAGTTGAAACAAGAGCACTTAGTTCTGTGAGAAGCACACAACTGATGTCACTCAAGTATTCGTTTTACTTCACTTAACAGAATAAAATCGGCTTGACTCCAATTTGAATTTTTCCTCATTGCTTCCCAGCCCTTATTGGGCTGCAGATGGCATCTAACAACTTATGCTTGATTTCCATTCACAAGACAGATTGGCAAGTTAACATGAACCTCTTTATACAGCGGTCCTGGGTGTAAACTGTCAATATGAAACGTGTGGTTGCCAGTGTTTCATTTCTCTTTCACTACTCTTTCCTTTTTTTCACTGAAACTCTGTGAGAGTTTTGTAAGTCATTTCTCTTATGCCGTGAGAGGTTCCCTTTATATCATAAAGTCACAAAACTTGGTAAGTGGAGGCCATTGTGGAAGACATTGAGTTCTTATTTTTGAGAATGGAAGGAACTTAATATGGTGTGTAATTTGTGTTATATAGAATATTTTCAGGAGCTGGCTGGCTCATTTGAAAGAGCATGATCTTGAGGTTGTGAGTTCAAGCCCTACATGGGGTGTAGAGGTTACTTAAATACATAAACTTAAAAAAATATTTTCACAGTAACACTAAAGTTGACTCAACTACCTTTTTTTCTTATTGAAGGTCACGGAGCTAGTAAATGGAATCAGAACTTAGAACCAGTTGATTATGACTCCAGAGCACTTTCCACAACTCCCACAGTTTCTTCCAAGCCTTTGAGCTACTGTTCAAATTGTAAAATCATCTTTTTTACACAAGCCCCATTTTTTTGTATTTTACAGAGTTACATGCTGAGAATTTGAAGACTGAAGATGCAGACACTGGGCTACTAGGTATAGACTTAACTGTCCTTTAATTTGTTTTTGACTTCATTTTTATTTTCCCGGAACATGTTTAAACTATACAAAATTTTAGATAAAATGCTTAATATATTCCCTTGTGTGATTCAGTGTTAATTTTTTTGTTTGCATTTGTGTGTGGCATATTTTGTTAGATTTTTTTCTTTGTATGTTTGGTGTGTGTATACACTGCCCACACTAGGAATACAATTTGAACACAACTGTATGTGATGAAGACCCAGAGACCATTTAACGTTTTCTAATTACCTTCTGGAAAAGTCTCCCTATACCTCTTCCCAGGAATTAAAAACAAACTTATAAACTAAGCAAAGATGGCATCATAAGCAGACCTCAGGAGAAATTTAAATTCAACTCTCCTTATAAGCAACTTGTTTTTCAAAAACGTGAAAAGCATTGGGCATACGTGTACAGATTAGTGATGACTAAGAGACTTTAGTTTTTATGCAATGTCTGTAGAATGCTATAGAATACAGATTACTAATGAAAAATTTGAGGGTTATTTTCTTGTATTTATTTCTTTCTGCCAAAATGATTTTAAAATGTATAGAACTTTACCTGTTTAGTGTGTTTTACTCCTGTTTGCTGTAATTTATTTTGGTCACTCTGAATTGGACAGAAAAAATGGTTGAGATCCTATCCTGCATGTTAACTCCCTCCCAATTTTAGCTAAACTATTTAATCTAGTCTTCAAGGCTAATGCCCTCACAATGATACAAAATAGAGTCTGCCTGATTTTGCAGAAGGAGAAACTTATCTTCAAATTATAGAAACAAATTAGTTGCTAGATGTCCCATGAAAACTTGTCTATTGTCTTCTCAGTTTCTTGCATGAGAAAATGTACTTCATGATGATTCATTTTAACAATGTATGTTGTGTAACAACAGTCTAAAAACAGTCAAGATTATAAGTATTTTCATAGCATTTATTGATCTATCAGCTCAATACAACAGAAACAGAATCTTAAGAACTAAGCACGAATTCTCAGTTGTTTAAAAATTGACAAGATTCATAGGGTGCCTGGGTGGCTCAGTCAGTTAAGAGTCTGACTTCAGTTTAGGTCATGATCTCACACTTTGTGAGTTTGAGCGCTGCATTGGGTTCTGTGCTGACAGCTCAGAGCCTGGAGCCTGCTTTGGATTTTGTCTCCCTCTCTGCCCCTCCTCTGCTTGTGCTCTTTCTCTGTCTCTAAAAAATCAATGAAAAAAAATTTTTTAAGTTAACAAGATTTCATTCACATTTATGAAAAGCACTTGTCATCTGAAGGAATAGCTTGTTCAATATCAAAAGGATATAATAGGGCTTTATCATTGCCCCACTTCTTTATCTACTTCCAGTTAGTCTGGTATTGTGTTTAGATGTGCCTGATAGTTAATGTTGTGACAGCATATATGAAGATCATTAAGTCTTTACTAACATCTTGAATATACTTTGGAGATTCAAATGAGGTGAGAAACTGCTATATCTTTTTTTTTTAATGTTTATTTTTGAGACACACACACACACACAGCATGAGCAGAGGAGGGGCGGAGAGAAAGGGAGACACAGAATCCAAGGCAGGCTCCAGGTTCTGAGCTGTCAGCACAGAGCCTGACGTTGAGCTCGAACCCACGAGCCTTGTGGCATGAGATCATAACCTGAGCTGAAGTCAGATGCTTAACCAACTGAACCACCCAGGTGCCTCAGAAACTGCTATATCTATATGGCCAAAAAAACCCCACTAAACAATTATGCCAAAACAAAAATCCATATTTTGAACCAATGCTTCAGTGGTCAAATGGCGAATATATTCAGGGTCACCTAATGGACTAATTCAGTTTCCTGAGGATAACTTTGAAGTAAGCGTAACTTTCTTTGTAACAAGTATTCATTATAACGTGTAATAGAAAATGCTCTTCTCTAGAAAGAGAGTAAGATTCTTAAAAACCTGTCTCTTCTGGAGAAGCAGTGCCAGGATGATTAAACTCTTATAAAGTTGAGGTTACTGAGATAACACTTGCCCTTACATTGTTTTAAGCTGAAATTCTCTTCCTTTGGTAGAAAAATAGAACATTACACCTTTACAGAATAATGTTGTGGGTTGACTACTAGTCTTTGGTTCAAAGTCCAGTTGAGACAGCTGATAGGTGAAAATAGGCCAGTTGTTTTTTTCAAATTTTTACTTACATTCAAATCATCCTTGAGTTGATTAGCTTACATATGAAGGATTGCTGTATTAGCTTATCCCTGAGATAATGCCTGTGGAATTATATATTTACCTATTTGCAATTGATATAACAGCTTTCACATGAAGAAACAATCTTAGTAAAAACTGTGTTGAATTTGTCCATTACTTACAGACAAAGCAGAATGCAGCCTTTTCAAGTCGTTCTGATTTTGTTCTATTATATTTAGTTTGCCTTGTTTGCTCGGAATCTCATAGCTTAATGTAATGTTTGATTGTTTTGTGCATTCCCCTTTGTTTTGTTGAATTATTATTGTCTGTACATGTTGTTATCTTTATATTTCAGTGATTCCTATTTAAATTTTATTTACTGCCTCAATTCTTTGAAAATCAGCTGGTTTTTAGAAACAAGTAATGTAAGCATAGTAGCTACTCTACCATGAAACCATTCTCTTTCTAGACTTACTAATAAAAATTTTCACACTGCAGGTTTTTTTAAAAAAATTTTTAAATGTTTGTTTTTGAGAGAGAGAGATCATGTACAAGCAGGGAAGGAGCAGAGAGAGAGTGAGACACAGAACCTGGACCATGCCCCAGTCTCTGAGCCGTCAGCACAGAGCCCAAAGCAGGGCTTTGAGCTCAAGAAACATGAGATCATGACCTGAGTGGAAGTTGGATGCTTAACCCACTAAACCACCAAGGTGCCCCTGCAAATTTTTGCATTGCAATTGAGGCCTATTCCAAGATTGGCATAGCTCATTAAGAGCAGATTTTACAGCATAGCTCATTAAGAGCAGATTTTACAGCAGTTCTCCTTTTAGTATGTGTAATAATCACCTGGACTTTGTTTTAAAAAGTACCTCTAGATTTTGTTTCTGCACCTGGAGTCTGAGAATCTTCATTTATAACAGGTGATTTTGCTGTACTGCCATTAAGGAAATATGTTTGCAGGGTGAGAATCTCATTTTTTTAAAATGTAGTTTTTTGGGTTTTTTTCTTAAGATTGCATTTAAAAATTTTTTTTTAATGTTTTTATTTTTGAGAGAGACAGAGACACTTAACTGACAGAGCCACCCAACTGCCCCAAAGATTGTGTCTCCCTCTCTGCGCCTCACACTCTGTCTCTCTCTGAAAAAAGGAATAAACATTAAAAATAAATAAAATAAAGATACTTCTTCTCCTTCTCTTTCTTTTTTATTAAAATTTTTAAATGTTTTTTATTTATTTTTGAGAGAGAGAGAGACAGCGTGAACAAGGGAGGGTCAGAGAGAGAGGGAGACAGAATCTGAAGCAGGCTCCAGGCTCTGAACTGTCAGCACAGAGCCCAATGTGGGGCTCAAACCCATGAACCACGAGATCATGACCTGAGCTGAAGTCGGACACTTAACTGACTGAGCCTCCCAACTGCCCCAAAGATTATATTTTTAAGTAATCTCTGTACTCAATATGGGGCTCGAATTTATAACCCCAAGATCAAGAGTCACATGCTCTACCAGCTGAACCATCCAGGTGCCTTCTAAAAGTGTGCTGAAGAGCAGTTAAAAGTCCTTGCAAGGTGACTGGTGACGGACTAAAAATAGTATATAAGCGCAAACGCCTCTTAAGAAACATAATTTTGAATGGATCTAAGACACTGCCATTCTCTTGTGATCTTTGAAAGAAATCTTCATGGGAAACCCTGCAGATTTTTTAAATTTACAGAACCCTTATCTACTCAATCAAAGTTAAAGTCACTTAATTGGCTGCGTGCTTTAATGTCCAATATAACATCAAAGTCCCATTTTTCCATTTTCATGAGGAGTTTTATTTGTAAAGGTTGATATTTTGTGACTTTAATTCTTTCTTGGAGCATCTTTCAGTGACTAAAGAGAAAATTGAATTACATTTTTGATAAAGCTTATTTAATCTTGATACTACCATGTTGGTCTTTTAGGTCCTTTTGTAAACCTAAGATACATAATGAAATTTTAGTGATCTTTTCTATATCTCAAGACATTTTGCTATTTCATTATTTAGGAGTAATCTTAATAGTACTTATCAGTTACTTTTTAACTTTGCTAAAGATAAATAAATTATGATGGAATCCTCTAGAGCAAACGATGGCCTACAGACCAATCTGACTTACCTGTTTTTTGTAAATAAAATTTGTTATAGCCTGGCTTTACCATTTCCTTATACATTATGGCTGCGTTCATGTTACAGTAGCAGAGTTTAGTGGTTGTGACAGACCTTATGGCACGTAAAACTCAAGATACTCTCTGACCCTTTACAAAAAAATACAAATCTAGTTAGTCATTCAACAGAAATGACTTCAGGCAAGAACATAAACCATCCTCTTTGCTAAATGATATATATTTTATTATTCATATTTTGTGCTATTTCTCTGCCCTAACTTATTTCCTAGTGTTTGTAAATGGAAAAATGCTAAAGGCAGCTATGTATAAAAAAGGTGATGGGAAAGAAATTTAAAAAATTCACTGGATTGATCATTCAAATTGTTAATAAATCTAAAAATGAAAATGTTTTGCAAATTATGGAGCAAAGGGAATGATTATCCTTTCTTTGCCATGTATTTTGTGTTTCGGTGATGCAAGTGCAAAAAGAAAAAGCAAAACTAATGATAAGCTCTAACCACTTAAAGGGGGATCTGAAGTCTGGAATCAGTATTTATAAGATAATTGTATTCCACATTCATGCATGAAGTTAGTAAGCAGTTATTTGCATTCAAGAGTATATGGCCATTTCTAGTGTGTATATTTTTAAAACCAAGGAAATTCAGAATAAAACTTAGGATTTGTTGTATTTATAAATCATTAAAATTTCTAAGTTTTTTCACAGTCGCTTTAGTCTTCTATAAATTGTTCATCAAATGACAAAATGAGGGGGAGAAGAAAATAAGGGAAAGGTATGTTGATCCTTAGATGATAGTAATAACTATTTTTCCTATTATACTGCAGATTATAAGCTTCGAAGAGTAATAAAGGTTTAACAAGATTTGCCATGAGTTAATTATATAAAGATGAGTGATGGGTCCATGGGGTTGCATTGTACTCTTCCCCTACTTTTGTGTGTGTTTGAAATTGTCCATAATAAAGGACTTTTCTAAAAGTTTCCCAGGTGAATCTGGTGATTTTAACATGGTTGGAAACTACAGATGTTATTTATTTTTCTAGTTTTTGTCACTTCATCCTTCAGAATGTTTCCTTATACTTTCCTTGCCTTTTTCAGCAGGAATGGGAATGGAATTGCTACATGCTTAGCTGTAAGTGAACGGGCAGTTGGATAGAGACCTTTACCAGGTGGCACTGGCAGGGGAGGAAAGAGTACTTTCCTTTGCTCTTGTATTTGGAAATAATAAGTTTGAAGACCAAAAGCTGTCCAGCTTTCTGTCTTGACATGCAGAGACATACGTTGCTTGAGGGATTTGAAGACTTGAGTTATAGACTGTGTTTAATTTAAAATTTTTTGTAATGTTTTATTTATTTCTGAGAGAGAGAGAGCAGGAGAGGGGCATAGAGAGAGGGAGACACAGAATCCGAAAACAGCCTCCAGGCTCTGAGCTAGCTGTCAACACAGAGCCCGACATGGGGCTCGAACCCATGAACTGTGAGATCATGACCTGAGCCGAAGTCGGACACTTAATTGAGCCACCCAGGCACCCCAGACTGTATTTAATTTTAGAGAAAATACTAAACTATTTAAAATGCTTTCACCCTCCTATGTTAGAAAACTATAGAATCTGATAAAGTTGCTAAAATTTGCATAACATTTAAAAATAGTTGATTAATTTTAGGCATGAGGACATCTAAGGTTTTATTTGTAACCAGCTATAGTTTTTACAACTCTTAACATTACTTAAATATTTTAATTTTTAATTTCATAAGTTATAGAAGTAATATGATCTCACTCAGAAATTCCAACAAGTAAAGCAAAGATTCCCACTAATCTACTTGTATATATTTTCAGATTTTTTTCTATTCATTTATGTATATAGGATCATTCAAAATGTGGTTGTGTCACTGTCCTAGAAAGAACATAATTGTAGTCATGCAGCTTTTTTAAAATGTCTTGGAGATTATTCTGTTTCAGTATATATAGTTTTACCTCATTCTTTTTCATTACTGCACTGTAGTATTTAATAGTATACAATTTCATTTAAAAATTGTCAGAAGCTCTAAAACAGGACTTGGAAATTACCAGTGTGTTGTCACATTTACTCATTCATTGTTTACTTATGGCATAAATAAGTTTTATGAAGAATGTATGTTTACATAACAGTGTTTTAGTAATTTTTTCCCAATATCGGATCATAGGAGGTGTTTTGTTTGTTTTTCTGGTTGTTTCTGTTTAATATGCAAACTGCTGCCTTCACATCTCTGACTTCAAAAAGCTTCTGAAAGTTACCTTATCCCTGTAAGTCTGAAAGTGCTAAATAAAATTAAAATATTTAAAACATACTATAATCTTTCTTTGTTGGAAGTTTTTATAGAAATGCTGAGCTGCCAGCATAGTTTTAGAATAGTAACTACACTTTGAAGCCAAAACGACTTATTTTAAAAAGTGAACCAAAACAAAACCCACCATGAGATAAGTCCATATAAAACTTGAGCAAAAAGATGGGAATAGGAATTTTCCACCTACCCCCACCTTTGCTTTAGGTAAAAACATTGAATCCCAGAGGTTTCAATTGGTGGAAGACATTAATTTCCATCATTTCATCAACTAATGAAAATTGAACTATGGATAAGAAAGAAGGATGTATGTATTTATTTAAAGGCCCATGTCCTTTGATACACCAGTTCTTTGGTAATTTGTTACAGATATCCTTGTATGACTGTAGAGTTTAAATACAAGGATATTCGGGCACCTGGGTGGCTCAGTCAGTTAAGCGGCCGACTTCGGCTCAGATCATGATCTCACAGTTCACGGGTTCGAGCCCGCGTCGCGCTCTGTGCTGACTGACAGCTAGTTCAGAACCTGGAGCCTGCTTCAGATTCTGTGTCTCCCTTTCTCTCTGACCCTTCCCTACTCATGCTACCTTTCTCTCTCTCTCTCTCTCAGAAGTAAATAAAACGTAAAAAAAAAAAAAATTAAGTACAAGGATATTACTTGAAACATTGTTTTTAATAGTGGAATAATAAAAATATGCAATAGAATTGTAGCTAATATAATAATATGAAAGATCTTCAACATTGTTATGTGAGAAAATCAAAGTGCAGGACAGTTTTTCTGGTGATAATCCTATTTGTGGAAAATGAAATCTGTACATATTGTACATTACTTGTGCATAACTTGCTCCATATATGTACTTATGTGACCTAGAAAACTACTTTTTAGAAAAGATGCACAACTTAGCTGATTGCTTTTAGGAGTAGAATTGGTGAATTGAGGTAGGAAGACTATAACAATTTTTATATGATTTTGTGCTTAAAAATTTATGTTAACTTTTGGTAAAATGGGTTTACAAAGAAGTAGTTGTCAAGTTTTTAGCTTCAGAATTCTGGAGGAAGGGACTTGCTGCAGATTTAGTTGCTAGTTACCAACTTGTGTGCTTTTTCTGCATGTTCATAAACAAATTGAGTCATTTTCTGAAGCATAAGCACTTTTAGACCACGATATTGCAATGTCCTTTGTTTTTGGTATGTCATTGTGAATTGACTTTTGTCAGTGATGTAACTCTTGATCCGTTCAAAGTGAATATAAAGTAAAACTACCCAAGGTGAGCTAAGCACTTAGGTTGTGGAACAGTGGTCAGTTTTGAAAACTGAAGAATATTCTTGTAATAATTTTGACAAGTGTTCTATTAAAGTACTTGACTGAAAAGAAAAGGCTTGATGGGCTTTAGAGAGCCTCACATTTTATTAACCTTTTAATCTGTTATTTTGTGTCTTACATTTTTTTTAGATATTTAAAAGTTTCCATTATTCCACAACAGTACCCAGATAGTTGATTTTTCATGATTGCTGTCTATTTTTTTAAACGTTTATTTAGTATTGAGACACAAAGAAACAGAGCATGACTGGGCGGTGGGGGTGGCAGAGGGAGAAAGATTCACAGAATACGAGGCAGGCTCCAGGCTCTGAGCTGTCAGCACAGAGCCCAATGCGGGGCTTGAACCCACGAACCATGAGTTCATGACCTGAGCTGAAGTCAGACACTTAACCGACTGAGCCACCGAGGCGCCCCAGTAATCTTACAATTTTTATTTTGGTCTTCTATCTCACTGGGTTGGCAGGAACATTATACCTCAGTCTTGCTAAGGTTCTGTCTACCCAGGCTCAGACTGGATTTAGGTTCTAAAGTGTGACACTGTGCCAGGACCTTGGGGTGAGGTGCAATCTAGTCCTCAAAACATTTGCTCAAGTGAGTTACTGTGAAAACATCTCGTTTTGTGGTCAGGATGGCCCTTTCAGATGTACTTTTTTTTTTTTTTAATCTTTTTATTTTGGGGGGGGTTGGAGGGAGGGAACAGAGAGGGGGACACACAGCATCTGAAGCAGTCTCCATCCAGACTCTGAGCTGTCAGCACTGAGCCCGACGCAGGGCTCTAAGTCACAAACAGGAGTTCATGACCTGAACTGAAGTCGGACACTTAACCAACTGAGCCCCCAGGCGCCCCTCAGATGTAGCACTTTTACAGCCACATGACCACCTGCTGTTTCTGTACCCTACTTAGGGGAGAGACATCAGCAGGCTTGGCTCTGGACCCATCTGCCAAACTACTGTATACAGCTACAATCCCTCTGTGGTATCCTGTGGCCTCCTCTCCTGGCTCTGCCAGGAAGTCCCAGCAGTACTGTCTGTCCAAACACCACACATGTCGCTTTCTGCAAGCCAGGAGAATCTTCCTCACCTGTGCATAGCCCTCACTCTCTTCCCCCCTGTTCTACACAAATGTTTTGTCTATACCCAGGCCACTCATTATCTTTGCTGTCTACTTTAGACATTTTGTGTTTGTCTACCCTGCTCTTATATCTATCCTCTTAGTTCCCTTAATCTTTTTTGCAACATCAAAACCAAAGAGACACTGGGGCTGTTTCTCTTCCTTCTCACATCTTCCTGTGGTAGTGAGCACACAGTTCCTTATCTCTTTAAAAGGGAGTAAAGGAAAGGAACTAGTGAGAAGAGATTAAGGTTAATCTTTCGAATATACTTTGCCACAGTATTTCTTAATACTTCATTGCTCTGAGTTTGTCTTTTAGCTCTTTTATGAGACTGTTACTGGACTTTGTATGGTATGGTTTGTAAACAGCCCAATGCACATATTTCTTAATTGCCTCTTGCCAAAAGGCATCTTGGTTGTATATTTCGTGCATCCAGGAAATTTTTTAATTCATATATCATTCTCAGCTGCAGTCTTCTCAGCCTTTCCTCCCTCCCTATACTACTGAGGCCTTGGATACAGTCATCAGTAGTGGGAGCTTAGTAAACTCTCTTAAGGAGGCAGTTTGAGTATGTATCTAGAATCCTTCAAATTATTCCCTTTTGTCACTTTGTTCATTCCCTTCATTCTTCCATTTCTCAACCTTTTCCACCTTCCTTGAGTCCAATAGAATACCATGCTTTTGACTTAAGAGTCCAGTCTTCCCCTCTGACTGAAAATAAAATTTAGGATCCCAACTCATTTGTAAATTGTGAGTTAACTTGTTCATATACCAAGAAAATTGAATCAGCTTGGGTTAATAATGTCTATAGGAAAGCTATAAATAGTATATACTGTAAAATTAATTCTTATGTCAAAAGTCCATAGTATGGAAAGAAAGGAAACACTTATTAGTAGGTAATAAATGGATAGCAAGCTGTGATTCATAGAGTTTAATGAAAAATGTCAAGACATTTTAACAGTGAAGTATTTTAACTGCAATTTCTGTAGTCGAAGTTTGTAAAGCTGTAGCTGTGTTAAGTTGAATTTGTACTCTTTTCCACATATTAAATGATAATTGAAATATCAAACTATTAAAAATGTTACTTATATTTATTTTAAATTATCTTATTACTTTATTATTCAATTATAACTTAAATGTTAAAATATTAAATGATATGACTGCTAATTGTGCTTTAGTATTTTACACTTTACATGTTTCAGCTTGTAATAAGCTCAAATCTCTTATATCAACTACATGCAATTCAGAAGTTTGGAAATACACCTGATCTTCTGAACATGAAGATACTAGTTTAAGTTGCTTTGGTGTTAATAATTAAAGTTTCTTCCTCTTTTCCCATAAAGGATTCTGGACTCTACTCATAATATCTCTGTCTGCCGGGTTCTCGTGTTGTAGCTTTTCTTGGACAGTGACTTATTTTGACTCTTTTGAACCAGGAATGTTTCCTCCCACTCCTCTTTCGCCTGCCAGGTTCAAGTAAGTATTCCTGTTTCTTGTTTTTTAACCAATTCCAACTCTGTTGAAATGCTAAAATATATAGAAGCAAGAGGCTACTTATTTGTAAGGTAACATTTTGAGTTTCCAATCTATATAAAATATACATGACTTTTAGGTTTCTAGATTGGTTCAGGCTTTAGATAAATAGAGACTGTTTTAAACTCCTTACCTAGATAATGCAATGGTTTTTTTTTTTTTTTTTTAATGAATTTTAAGAATTGATCTAAGGAGTAGGAGATTTTGATGGCTGTTTGTTCTCTTGGGATAGAATTTCATTTAAACAGTTTATGAAAGCTAAATTTATATTAGCAATGTGAGAGTTTTACTAGATGCATCTATAAATAGTCAGATTTATACCAATTTAATAATTTGGATTGGACTTTCCTCAGATTTCAGTTTTTTGTAGTAATTACCAAGCATTTATGACATCCAATTTATATGTGTAGGTCAGATTAGATGCATTGCATAATGGAACAGTATTAAATTTCTTTGGTCTGCATCTTCTGTATTTCACAGACTTTCACAAAATTCAATTTTAATTTAGTCCTAATCTAGTTGATTTCTGTCAAGAAAGCTCGGGTTTTAAGTACTATAAATTTGCAAATATGAGTTTCTAAGACCTAGTTTATTCTACAAACAGGGGTTGGGGAAAAGGTGAAGAGATAATAAACTCTGGTTTAAAATTCATATGTTTTCAAAGTATTATGGTTGTTATTGTTGCTATTTATTGCTACCCACACCAGCTTACTTTATGGACAGTTTGTAGAGATCAAATAAAATCTATTTGAGAAACTCTATAAATAGGAAGTTTAATAGTGATGATATTTTTTAAATGCATATTTTTGACAGAGAGGGGGAGAGGGGAGAGGGATAGAACAAGAACGTGAGTGCGAGAGGGGCAGAGAGAGAAGGGGACAAAGGATTCAGGTTCTATGCTGACAGCACAGAGCTCAGTATGGAGCTCAGATTCACACCGTAGGATCATGACCTGAGCCAAAGTCGGATGCTTAACTGACTGAGCCCCCCCAGGTACCCCTACTAATGATATTTATTAGTAATTGTTATTACCAGCTTGCTTTATTAGTAAACTCCTATTTTTTTGTCTTACAAATCTGTCTTTAAAATTTTTGACTTTACTTCAAATGAAATGTGTGTGTATCTTAAACATCTTAATAAATCCCTATCTGTATATGAAACATAAATCATAGTTAGCAATAAATTTTGTGTGTGTTCATAATGGATAATGAGTAATTAATAATTAAGTTATTCCTAATAGTGTAATGCCATCCCACAGTTTACATGACTACCATTTAATTGCAAGTTTATTTTACTATGTGATATTGTGTTCAATTCAAATTCATATTCTTGATGCTCAATGCCATTAATTAGTTGGTAACAAGAGGTATGCATCTGATGTCAATATGCGACTCTTTCATAAACTACCAGAAAACATAATCTTATTTTTTCCCTTTTATTTCTTTATATCTCACTTCTCTCCTGATTTCCAACCTTACATTTCTAGCTATTTAGTAGATTTGCAGCCTGGATATTAGAAAGCACCTTGCACTTAAAATTATTAAGACTTTAGCCTGTTTTTTAAAGACATCAGTCTCCATCCAGTTATCAAGGCTTGAAACCCGTATTCACTGTGTTTATCCTTTGTCAGGTCTAGTCATTCCTGTTTTTTGAAATGTTATTGGAAACTTTTGTCTTCGCACCCTCAGTGTTTTTGCCCTATTTAAGGCTTAACCATGAACTTCACTCCTTGGCCTCCTCTACTTAAAGCTGTCACTCTTCAGATTCATCCTATATATTGTTACTTCTTTACTTATTTTTTAATTTTTTTAATGTTTTATTTATTTTTGAGAAAAAGAGAGACAGCGTGATCAGGGGAGGGTCAGAGAGAGAGAGGGAGATACAGAATCCGAAGCAGGCTCCAGGCTCTGAGCTAGCTGTCAGCATAGAGCCCAACACGGGGCTCAAACCCACAAACCATGAGATCATGACCTGAACTGAAGTCGGACACTTAACCAACTGAGCCACCCAGGTGCCCCATTGTTACTTCTTTAAAAACAAATCTATGTCACAGCTCTTCTCTTCCTTCAAAGTCTTCAGTGGCTTTCCCCTTGCCTTGAGAATGATGTCCAGCTCCCAAGTACAGCATAACAGTCCTTCCCCAAATGATCCTTCCTTACTTTTCCAACTTTATCTTCAGCTGTTTCTCTAGTGCACCCTATTCTGTAGCCACATTATCAGATTACCCTGGCATTCCCTGAATAAACTGTACTTTTGAGATGCCATGACTTTACTCTTACTGTTTTCTCTTCCTGGAATATTATTTTCCCTCACAGATTCTCTTTTACCCACACAAGAATTCGTAGGCCTCATAGATGATAGAAGATTTTGGAGATAGAGAAAAGCATTTCAGTGTTCTCTGAAATACCTGGAATGCTGTGAGCATTTAACTAATTTCTTAAAAAGTATCCTTGCCTTTTTTATTAAACTAGAGCCAATAGCGATAGACCTCGGTTTTTAGTGTTATTAGTCATTCAGTTTTTTTTTTAAACATTTATTTTTGAGACCGAGAGAGACGGAACTTGAGCAGGGCAGAGAAAGGAGGAGACACAGAATCCAAAGCAGGCTCCAGGCTCTGAGCTGTCAGCACAGAGCCCGACGCGGGGCTCAAACTCACAGACTGTGAGATCATGACCTGAGCCGAAGTCAGCCGCTTAACCGACTGAGCCACCCAGGCACCCCATTAGTCATTCAATTCTAACGTGAGATAGTGTCAGATTAGAGACTTAGATTGTGTGTTTTTTAATACAGTCCTAAACCCACAGATTTGAAATATACATTGTTGTACGTATGTATAAATTCCTTTCCACATGTGTTAGGTAACTTAATTTTATATATGATAAATCAACTATTAAATATCTTAAGACCATGAGTGAAAATGTAATTTAATAATATCATGTGTTGATAAAGGTAAGGCATATAACAAATTTAGTTATAGGGGATCGCTCACATATTAACAGAAACCACAAACCAAAAGAAGCATATAATTCAGTGCTAATTGATGAAATGGAGTTTTGTAGTGAAAACCCTGCCCTCTAGTGCTTGTGGAAAAGAAAGCTTCAGATATGTCAGAATAAGTTTATTCTCTTTGTCACCAGTAGAGTGAGAACTTGTACAGAGAAACAGCTTTTCTCTTTTGAGAAAGTTTAAATCTTCAGAGTTTATTTTCTTAGAAATCAGATTAATGTATTTGATTAATTTGAAACATCACACTTTTATACAACAGGCTATGTATTCTTTTATAACTTAAACAATGACGTTAATATAAATATTTTTGCTGATTATATGAAAGTATAAGCTCTTAGTTGAAAATTCAAAAAACAAAGACCCCACCTCCTAATTCCATCACATTAGTGGCTAAAGTTTCTAACATAAAAGGGAGAGAATGTAGAGTGGGGCACAAACATAGTCCATAGCACATATAATTTAGAAATTTTCACTTTTATATAAGCACAGCACCTTTAGGAAATAAAAGATAAAGAATTTTGCAAGGTATATTTTTAGACAGGTACTTAATAGACTTCAAAATGCATAGTTTAAAATAATGCCTGTATTTTTAAGTTTATTTTCAGTGAGAGAGCAAGGGGAGGGGGTAGGGGAGTAGGGCAGTGAAAGAGAGAGAGAGAATCAAGCAGTCTGTCCAAGCAGGCTCTGAGCTATCAGTGCAGAGCCTGATGCGAGGCTCAATTCCATGAACTGTGAGATCATGACCTGAGCCAAAATCAAGAGTTGGATGCTTAACCGACTGAACCACCCAGGCATTCCTCAAAAGGCATATTTTGAAGGATTGTTATACTGACTTATTTTGCAAACTTTGTTGAGTTAAAAGGTATACTGCAGTGTTACACAGACTTATCTATTAGAAAACAGTCATTTTCTTTGTGTATTTGGATCAGTTAGACTTTTAAATTACTTCCTTACTTGCTTCTGAAAATATGTTACCATGTTATATAATGAGGTGATAACTTTAGATTCTTTGAAGTATCTATTTAGGCTTTCCCCATTTCTCACTACTTTTTTATTTTTATTGCTCTTCTTTGCTACTTAACATCTCCAGTTCACTTCACATTAGTTTTCATCATTCATTCATTCCTTCAGTTTGCTCAGTGATTTCCAGCCAGGCAAATATAACAGTGTATATGTATTTAGTATTTCACGTGTAATTATCTGCTTTAATTATAGTTTTCAGGAGTTAATGCATCTGGGTATTTGACCCATCCATGCAAAGATACTCCATTATTTGGGTCCTCCTGATTGGGAAGGAAGTTAGATATGGGTAGATGTGCATTAAAGCTGCATCTTTCCTGCAATCCCTAGGATTGCTAGGGAAGTCTTAGAGATTCCTAGTAAATATTATGGGGAAACTAAGTCCCTGCTAAGCCACCCTTAGGTATTATCATTAGTTTAGGCCCTCCATTTTTTAACAGATGAAGAAATTGAGGCCTGAGGAATTTAAGCAAGTTGCACAGAGTCAAATAACTTGCATGTAACATAGCTGACACCTGATTCTGTTTATTCTTTTTTTTTTTTTTTTTTTTTTTTTGCCATACTAGCTAAGCCCACCTCCTTTGAGTTATGAAATGAATCAAAAGGAGGTAGTTCGCTGTGAAACAGCTTCATCTTATTGACAGTTAAAAGCACTCACAGAAGCTTTTGCTGTGTGGCAGTTTTGCCCATGTGATGCTGCCAAACCCAATCAAAACCTGTTCTTAACATCTCACTGTCTGTTATCCATTGTTTTTCTTCTAGTGTTAGCTCTATGTTAGACTACCCTGCACGTTTCATATTACTTGTGCCCCATCTAGTGGTACAATGATGTAGCTGCAGGTTTATAGTATTGAGCATCCTAAAAATAAAACTTTAATTATTGGGGCACCTGAGTAGCTCAGTCAGTTGAGCATCCAAGTTTGGCTCAGGTCATGATCTTGTGGTTCATGAGAGTTTGAGCCCCTCATCAAGCTCTGGGCTGACAGCATAGAGCCTGGAGCCTCCTTCGGTTTCTATATCTCCCTCTTTCTCTGCCTGTCTCCTGGTCACGCCCTGTCTCTCCCTCTCTCTCTCTCTCAAAATAAATAAATATTTTTTAAAAAACTTTTAAACATTTAATTATTAAAATGTCCTACCTAGGATAGAAATGTTACTATATAGTCTAAAAAATAAATTTAGAGGAAAAATGATCATGTAAGTGAAGGATTTAGCAAACAACACAGTGTAGAAAGCTCATTTTTGTAATTATGAGTCAAAATATTTAATAACAATAATAAGAAAAATAGTGAAAAAAGCCGTTAAATTTGTCTGTCCTATAGTAATTTTACTTAGAGTCAGGGATCAAGGACCAGCATTTTTTTTTTAAGTTTATTTATTTATTTTAGGAGAGAAAGTCTGAGTGCTAGTGGGGGAGGGGCAGAGAGAGAGAGAGGGAGAGAGAATTCCAAGCCAGCTCTGCGCTGTAAGCACAGAGCCCAGTGCGGGGCTTGAACCCACAAACTGTGAGATCATGACCTGAGCCAAAACCAAGAACTAGAAGCTTTACAGCCTGAGCCACCCAGGTACCCCTCAAGAGCCAACATTCTTTTTTTTTTTTTTTAATGTATATTTATTTATTTTGAGAGAGAGCACATGTTGTGTAAGCAGGGGATGGGCAGAGAAAGAGGGAGAGAGAATTCCAAGCAGGTCCTGCACTGTCAGCATGGAATGGGCCAACATTCTTAAGTTAATAGTTACCACTATTGCAGTCAATAATGGTAATTAACAAAAATCTTACTGTTGACATGAAAAAAATGCACATTTAGATCAAAATTAAAATTTAACAGCTTGTGACTATAACTTTAAAGCCAAGAAGATAACTTTGTAGGGATAATATTATTATTCTGTGGTAAAAATACCCACAGAGACTTATTTTCAAGGAGAAAAAAAAACCCAGTACTTGTGTTTAAAGTCATTAAGGATGGACTAACTGTGTTATAGAAATCAAATATTACTGGAAATTTCTAACCTAATTCTGGTCAAAAGTAATATGAAGTAAGATTTCTGGTGAATTGGCTATCTGTGCCCAAAGTCTGGATTATTGAATCTTTTCTTGAGAACCTGATTTTAAATAATTTTTCTCCTTGTTGAGAAATATTGTGTACTTGAAATCATTGTTGCACTTTATGCTAACTAACTTGGATGTAAATTTTAAAAAATTTATAATAAAAAAGAAGACTTAATAAAAGAAATATTGTGTAAATAACATGTCATGCATTCATAGTATTGTAGATTTTGTAGGATGTTTCAGTTCTTCACAAATTTTCTGTTGATTTCTGCTCTAAGAAATGTATCATGTTGAATCTTACAAGTGAAGATGAGTCTTTTTGAGGATAGAATGAATTGGTTGCAATTGTGGCTTATTTGATATATAGTTCATGGTCAAAATGTAGGGACACTTTCAGTTATTGGTATTATGTAATGATTTTTAGGAATGTGCCAGCGAAAAGAATAGTGTTTTTTCACTAAACCTGCTTTAAATATCATCTATAGAATTTGGCAGTATTTCATAGTTAATATACAAACCAAGGACTATATGTTGTCTTCTGGTACTATTTGTCTTTTTTGTCAAGACCACTGTGAGTTATCCACCTTTCTATATCCTTTTCCAATCACAAATGATATTTGGTAAATATCAAGATACTCCGTTTCAAAAAACTCACGCTTTTAATTTAATTAAAAATTAGTTTATTTCAAGGCATCTGGGTGGCTCAGTCCATTAAGTGCTAATTTCAGCTCAAGTCATGATCTCACAGTTGGTGGGTTTGAGCCCCATGTCGAGCTCTGTGCTGACAGCTCAGAGCCTGGAGCCTGCTTTGGATTCTGTGTTTCCCTCTCTCTCTGCCCCTCTCACACTCTGTCTCTCTCAAAAATAAAATAAACATTAAATAAAACTTTTTAAAATTAATTTATTTCTACAAAGTCTTTTTTTTTTTAAAAAAAGTATATTACCTTACAATGTATTTGGAATCTGCAAAGTAAATTAGAAGAAACAAAAGAGGGAATAGTTGGTTTTTGTTTGAATCGCTTTCTGGTACACTGTTTTTGTTAATTTTTTACAGATGAAAAACACGTGATCTGATACTCATTTTCTATGTATAGTGTCTTGGATATAATCAGATGCTGAAATACTTAAATTTTCATTACATTTGTATATAACTATGTCTTCTAGATGGGAAGCAGACAATGAGTAAAATATTTAATCCTAAAAGATTCTAATTTTAGTATTGACATCGCTGTATTGTAATATTCTTTATTCAACACTAGATTTCTTTTTCTGTTATTAAAGAGTTTTCTGTAACTTCTTGTTCTTGCCCTTGGGGGCTTTAATTCTTAGGGGTTAGGATATGGACAAATAGAACAGTAAAAGTCATGACAGAAATGGGTTGAGTTCTTGGGCAGTAGTGGAAGTCTTAGAGGTCAAGAAAAGTGGGTGGCTTAGTATTTAAATTAGAAGTTCCTGGGGCACCTGGGTGGCTCAGTTGGTTAAGCTTCCGACTTCAGCTTAGGGCATGATCTCACGGTTCATGGGTTCGAGCCTCGCGGCGGGCTGTATGCTGACAGCTAGCTCAGAGCCTGGAGCCTGCTTTGGATTCTGTGTCTTCCTCTCTCTCTGACCCTCCTCTGCTCATGCTGTCTCTCTCTCTCAAAAATAAATAAAACATTAAAATTTTTTTTAATGTTTAAAAAACATTTCCTATATACACTTAATTGAGCACAATAAGTTGACTCTACTCTTCTTTCGTGCAGATTTTAGAGAGGTGCCTTTTTGTTGAATCAGATTCTTTATTGCCTTGGACTAGTGAAACAGATGTCAGATGGCTAGCAAATTGCAGTAGGAGAGAAAAGCTACTGACAAAAGAGATAGATCAAGAACCTGGCCTTGATATTTGAATATCATGAAGTTTCATTATCTAGGTACTCTTTGGAGCCATCAGTTGAATATGGTCACTATTCATGAATATATTGATGGTACTGCACTGTAGCTTCTTGAAGTGAAGGGTTAAAATCATGCATGTCTTATAAAATATATTCCATTACTGTTCTCAGTGGAGACTTAAATAGACATAAAATCCGTAAGAAATCATATTAACTATTCTTGGTTTCCTTGTTTTCATAAAATAATAGAGCAAAGAGTATTTGCTTTGTACATGTTTGCTATGGATTTTGCTATGCCAGTTTACAATGTTTTATGTTTAGGCTACTGAAAATGCACAGTGTTCCATATGCACAGAATAGCACTGGTAAGAAATACCTGATACTTGCCAGTTTTGTTCTTGGAACTTTTTATGTGTCAATAGTCTTCGTAAATTATAAGAGGCAGCCTGGTATATGAAACGACTTACAAGACAGAAGAGTTAGCTTCCATATCCAGGCTACATCATATACTAGCAGAAGAACTTGTGAGCAAGTCAATTAGTGTTTCTAAGCTTTAATTTCCTCCTCTCTAAAATGGGATAAAAACAATGATATGGGTCTTCATAGGCAATGAATGTAAGTTTATTGGTTAAAGCAATAGATATATTAGGTGAAAAAGCATTCATGGTCCCAGAGCATTTCTTTTCTTAACTGAGATTTTTCAAGCCGATTGTCAGACTTGCCCTGCTGCCGGCTGCCAGTTCTATTTTTTTTTTGGAAATTTTTATTTATTTTGACATTTTCTCCTCTTTTTATATATATAGATATTATTTCTTTCATGAAATAATGCTGATATTAGGTGGTAATGGTTTTTTTTTTTCTTTATGTTTATTTTTGAGAGAGCGAGAGTGAGAGAGTGCATGTGCAGAGCAGGAGAAGGGCAGAGAACATGGGGGACAGAGGATCTGAAGTGGGCTCTTTTCTGACAGCAGAAAGCCTGATGTGGGGCTCGAACTCACAAACTGTGAGATTATAACCTGAGCCAAAGTTGGATGCTCAACCAACTAAGCCACCCAGGTGCCCCTAAATCGTAATGGTTTTCAAACACAGTTCTTGGCAAAATAAATTGGCAGTAAAACATGGGGTCCTTTACTTCCTTTTTTCAAAAAATCTTTGTAAAACTGACTCATTAAATCTAAAAGCTTGGGAACATTAATACATCTTTCGTACTATTTTCCCTAACTTTTAATGAGACTGGGCTTTGTTTAATAAAGATAGTGCTTAGCACAGATGGATATTTGGGGGCATTTTTCTGTCTCAACACACTGGTAAATAAAATGTCTGACATTCAATTTGCAGTCAAGTAGACTGCCATATATATACCTATATAAAGTAAACTGTCACTTAATATGTACTTCCATCCAACCAGATAATACCTGTATTTCCTTTAGACTGATTTTCAAGCAATTTCAGTACAATTAGAGATTTTAAAATGTATACATACAAAATTTCATTTTAAAGAACTTTTCTCATCTTTAGGATCTTTCAGTGCTCATAGGTCATTACATAAGCTATTGCACTGGCAAAGCATAGGATTGTGACTCAATTAAACTTTCTAGTTGGTAAAATTCTAGATAAGAGACTTTACTGTATGTACGGAGGCATAATTATTGCAGAAGTGAGATCCAGAAGGGATTAAAGACCTCATGCAGACCATCCTTATGCTATAGAAGTGGAAGTAGGGCCATGGAAGTTGGCAGTATAGCTAGGAAGCTAAAATGCTAAGGAGAATAAAGTCTTTTTAAAAATTAAGAAACCCTTCAGGCACCTGGGTGGTTTAGCCTGTTAAGCATCTGATTTTGGCTCAGGTCATGATCTCATGGTTTGTGTGTTCACACCCCACATCAGGCTCTGTGCTGACAGCTCAGAGCCTGGAGCCTGCTTTGGATTCTGCATCTCCCTCTCTCACTGTCCCTCTCCCATTCATGCTCTGTCTCTCTCTTTCTCTCTCTCTCTCAAAAATAAACATGAAAAAGAAATAAGGAAACCCTTAAAGTTCAAATTCTAAATTCTGTTATAACATAGTTTACTAATGTGTAGATGGATAAATGAGCATGCTCCTTTAAGATGGTAGATACTCTATTAACTGATATTTATTTATAATGCAAATCAAGGGTAATGGGGCAGTGGAGCAAATACTCAAAATGTGCACCATCAGCTTCTATGTATTTTAAGCATGATACATTACAGTTCAACACTAAGTGTTTATACTTTTTCCTCACTTTTTATACCTTTTAAGTGTTTATCCAGATAATTGTTATCTCAGAGTTATCATGAAACCCTAAAGTAAATACAAAGTCATGTTTCTAATGACACTTATGTTTTATTATTTTTTTAAATGATTATTATTTCTTTTGAGGGAGAGAAAGAATCCCAAGCAGGTTTGGCATCAGAGTAGAGCCTGATGTGGGGCTCAGTCTTATGAACCCTGAGATAATGATCTGAGCTGAAATCAAGAGTCAGATGCTTAACTGACTGAGCGACCCCTGTGCCCCTAATAACTTTGTATTTCAAAAGCATTTTATATTTTTCAATAATTTAAAAAATTATTGGGACAGTGATTGTATCTTAAAATTTCTCCTTTTTGATTTTTTATTTAAAGTGAATATAGAATTCATAAAAGCTCATCATAAAACAGCACAGAATTATATAATTTCGAAGGTAAAGGTCTTTCAAAGTCTTATTTTAAATAACTCTGAAATACAACTAGTGTTAGCAGACTAGTTTAAACTCCATGTTTAAAAAACATCTATACACATGCAAATATTTTCTTTTTTATACAAAATCAAAATCATATATAACACGTTATTTTTATAATTATTTCTGTATTAGTAAACTCTTATGACTGAATATGTGTGCGTATGGTTGTATGTATGTGTACTTGAAATATATCACTCCCCCCAAATACAACTATACTTTAAAATTTGATTAACAAATTTGATTTTTTTTAATTTTTTAAGTTTATTTTTTTAGAGACAGAGTGAGTGGGGGAGGGGCAGAGAGAGAGGGAAAGAGAATCCCAAGCAGACTCTGTGCTATCAGCCTGGAACTCAATTTTGGACTCAAACCCACAAACCATGAGATCATGACTTGAACCAAAACCAAGAGTCAGACACCCAACTGATTGAGCCACCCAGACGGCCCTAATAAGATAGTTTTTATTCTTTGATGGTTCATTTCAAAACTGTTTTGCCGTATTTTATACTAATAGGTTATTTTGAACATATGTATGCATACACACTTATATACCCAGTGTGTAGCCACTAAGCTAGCAAGGTAAATACGCAATAGGAGTAGAGAAATAAGAGAAATTTTTCTCCTTAGGTAGTCTTTTGCTTGATTTCTTACTTGAGTTCCCTGTCATATAATATTTTAAAGAAGTCATAAAATTTAGAACATGATACCATAAACAACTTTTATAATTACTTGTTCAACTTAATTTCTTTGTTTAAAATTACAATAAATTTGAAGCTTTGGTATAGAAAGCAATTGGGATAGGTTTCTGAAGTGATGGTCTGGTTAGAAATCTTCTTGCTAATTTATAGATTTACAAACAGTGACCATCAGTATTTGAGGCTTTTAGAGTTGCTAAAAATAGAAATTCTGATGCATTATGTCTGGAGTGGGATCTGAAATTTTGAGTTTCTAAGAAATTCAGTCAAAATATAAGACATTGCTTATATTTTGCTGGTCTGTGGACTACGCTTTGAATATGAACTATACTTTTAAGACAGAAGTCAGCGAACTTTTTCTGTCAGGGGCCAAGTAATGTGTATTTATAGCTTTGTGGATCATATGGTCTCTCTTAGCTCTTCATCTCTTGCCATTTTAGCACCAAAGCAGCCATGGACAATACATAAAGGAATGAGTGAGGCCATGTTCCTCTAAGAAGAAACAGGTGGCAGGACAGGCATGTCCTAGTTTGCCAGCCCCAGCTATAGAAGACTACTCTGAAATTAGGTAGTGCTTACAACAATTTGAATTTGGGTGTAAAAAATATAAATATTAGGTGGGGTTGACTTGTCTGTTCATATAGTTGCATTCTAATTGGTTAGTTTTATAGCCTTAAGGATATGACACCTATTTCTAAAAATTACATCTCAATTTTGGAAAACAAAGAACTACTTCATACCTAATAGATAAACTTATTAACTCTTACTGAATATCTGAGTTTTAATGAATAAATGATGACACTAAAGTAGTAATGAAAGTCCAACTAAAGGCTGCCTATTTGAATAAGCAGGAAAGTTTACCATGAAGATATTTAAAATTAGAAAAAAAAAAAAAGTAAAACAACCATTGTATTTATTTCACTTTTCCTTTTAGATCTTGAATCCAAAGTGACTTCCTTTCCAAGTCTGAGAAATGTTTTCCAGGGTTAAGAATGGAGCAGGAGACATAATTTAGTGACAAGGAAAATAATTTTAATTGAAACTTTAAAATAGGAAAGCCAAGGTAAATAATCAGATTTTGTATTTTCAGTTGTTATGAACTGTAGGAAAAACTAGCTTCCTTTTACTAGGCCTTGTGTAAAGAAAAAAGTTTGAACTGCCTGTCCTATAAGATTGCAAAGTTCTAGAGGTCAAAAGAAAGATCAAGTGGGAGAGAGAGCCTGGAGCAGTGCTAGTGAAATGCTAAAATAGCAGAAGACCTCAACTTTATTTTAAAATAGGCTAAGGCTTGTGGTGTTCCATACAAAGAGGATGATGAGGCTTAGTTGAATCATCCAAACTAAGATCTGAGTAACTAGAGTTAACAGCCCTCATAGTAGGAACTAGAATCTCAGCTAGCATTGTCTGTCCATCCATCCATGAATCCATTTCCTGCCCCCACCCCTGCCGTGGTGATTCCAAATCTATATCATATCACACTCTTCAGTGAGTTCCATGTCAAGTCACTGAAAGTTCATTATGAATGAACTTCATGCTTCTTTCATTCCTCTCTCATGATTATAAACTTTACATACATACCCATTATCCTACCCACTCTCAGTGAGTGAAATGTTCTACCTGCCCAAACTTAATTTTACTTCCTTTCCTCTAGATCACATACGCTGCCGACCCCTGCAAGACCTTTTTTCATATATTTCAACCTTCCTTTTTGTATCTAGTCTTCTTGTTAGAATATTTCTAAAATATTCAAGTTTCTCCTATGTTAGAGAAAAAAATTCCTCATGTCCAGTTATCCTCTCCACATCTAAGCATCTTGGAAGACTAGAGAAGGGGTAAGTAAGCCCTGTATGCACAGTGACTGTGGGTGTCTTGTAGTCATGCCTATACTAAATTTTTTTCTCAGTGAATTGACTGCAGTCCTCCTAATTACAAACTTTAATGTTCATTTTTCAATCTGTTATTTGAAATAGCTTATGCTTCCTCTTCAGAATGCTTTTCTTTCTTAATTTCTGTGACACCCCTACCTCCTGTTTTTCTTTCTAGCTTTCTGATCACTACGACTCAATTGTGGAATCACTTTTTTTCATCTACTACTAATTGGCTGAAGACTTTCAAGTCTATCTGGACTATCTTGAGCCTCTTTCCTAGGAAACCTCTCCTTTGGTTTTGATTTATATTTTCTCTTGCTTGCTGGGAATTTTTACTTCAGTGTCCTGCAGGTGTTTTCACTTCAGTGTATCTAAAATTGACTTCATTATTCTCCACTGCTCGCCATCCTGTTTCTTCTCTTGGGTTCTATATCATGGCGAGCGATACTTTATCTAGCCAATAACTCAAGTGAGAAACCTGGCATTGCCTTCAGGTCTTCCTTCACTTAGTAACTCTCACCAGTCAAGGGCACAAAATAAAGGCTGGAGTTTATTATGTGCGTGCTCAACAAATGCTAGGTACTGCAACAAGTATTGTTAATCTCAGTCTTGACAGAAATACTAAAGAGAGGATTTGTTAATCTCATTTTAAAGATGAAGAATTAGATTTTCAGGTAGGTTAAAATAGTTTTATAAACTAGTAGAGCCATGGTTAAATTCCACTTGAAAGAGTTGACTTTCTAGGTCCTTCACCCTAACCATACCAAACCATTAATGCAGTCTCCATTGCCTCTTGCTTCTATATGTGTTGCTGTTTCTTTAGAATTCTTAACCTCCTTGGGATGCCTGGATGGCTCAGTGTGTTAAGCGTCCAGTTCTTGATTTCAGCTCAGGTCATGATCTCACAGTTTGTGGGATCGAGCCCCGTGCATTGGGCTATACACTGATAGCTTAGAGCCTGCTTGAGATTCTCTCTCTCCTCTCTTTCTCCCTCCAGCTGATACATGTGCTCTTTCTCTCTCTCAAAATAAGTAAACATTTTTTTAAAAAAAGAACTCTTAATTTCCTCATATTCAGTTTAAAAAAAAGTTTTTTTTAATGTGTATTTATTTTTGAGAGAGAGACACAAAGTGTGAGCAGGGGAGTGACAGAGAGAGAGGGAGACACAGACTCTGAAACAGGCTCCAAGCTCTGAGCTGTCAGCACAGAGCCCGATGTAGGACTCATCCTCATGAACCACGAGATCATGACCTGAGCCAAAATTGGACTGTTAACCGACTGAGCCAACCAGGCGCCCCCCCTCATACTGTTTTAGATCAGGTATTAACTCTTCTTTAAAATCTCTCTTGTTCTACAAGCCGATGGTTCCTTTCTGTTCCAGTAATGCTGTCTGTAAAACTTTTAACACTGAGGACACTGTGTCATTAGACTGGCCTTTGAAGGCAATATTGAGGAAAGTATTGATTCTTGCTAATTTCTGTATCTCCCATATGTAATGCCTGATACAGATAATTCATTATGTAATTTTTGTGAAGTAAAAAAATAGAGAATTGAAAAAATTATAAACTTTAGAGTATAAAGTAAGGGGTGAATGTATGTTGTTTTTTCTTTTATGAGAGAGACAGCATTTCCTAAGGGAGGGAAGCTGTCTTTGAAATTCTCACACTTCGGTCCTAAATACCATTGGTAAAGTTAGTTGGAATACACACAATTTTATTCTCTCCAGCAATTTCTAATAAGTAATTCTTAGAACAAAGAATACAAAGGAAGTTGTATCACTTTGTGTTTCTGAAAGAAACATTTAAAAAAAAATGCTTTGCAAGTAATTGAAATGTTGTTTACTTAGTTTCTTTTATATTTTAGGTTTGGCTAAGAACTTTTGATTCCAGATAAAGAACTGATAGTTATTCCAACCAAAGATCACATAGCTTAGAAATCTTTGGGAATTGGAGATTTCTTTTCTAAGGATAGAATGAAAATAAAAGATGGCTCAGATATGTGAAATGGGGATAAATTAGTACAACCTAGCTCATCCTGTCTCCAGCTAAGCTAGTCAGATATAGAAACAAATAGCCAGTTGTTTCTTTTTCTTTTTCTTTTTCTTTTTCTTTTTCTTTTTCTTTTTCTTTTTCTTTTTTGAGAGAGAGAATCCCAAGCAATCTCTACACTGTTAGCATGGAGCCTGTTGCAGGAGCTTGAACTCACAAATTGAGAGATCATAACTTTAACCAAAATCAAGAGTTGGGCACTTACCGACTGAGGCACTCAGGAGCCCTCAGTTGGTTCTTACTGTAGGCCTTTAATATAACTTCTTGTTCTGGCAAGCACAGAGAGTTTTCTGCTTAGATCAAAATCAATTAGCAGTGAAATTACTGTTTCAAATGGGAGGAGTTGTGTCATAAAAGTGTGTCTTTAAAAAAATATTTTTTAATCTTTATTTTTGAGAGACAGAGAAAGAATGTGAGTGGAGGAGGAACAGAGAAAGAGGGAGACACAGAATCTGAAGCAGGCTCCAGGCTTTGAGCTGTCAGCACAGTGCCCGAGGCAGGGTTCAAACTCAGTAACTGCTAGTTCATGACCTGAGCCAAAGTTGAACTTAACTGAGTCCAACTGAGTTGGACACTTAAGACTGAGCCGCCCAGCTGCCCCATAAAAGTGTGTCTTAAATGTGGAAATATATATGAGGGAAAATAAATATTGGAATTAATATGACATAGGAATGAAGATTTCAAAAGAGAGTAGTCTGGTATGTAGTATAGAGATTCAATTCAGAGTCCATCAGTGCTGGAGTAAAACCAGTCAATGACATGAAACAAGAAAAGAGACCTCCTTGGGGCACCTGGGTGGCTCAGTCTGTTAAGTGTCCAACTTTGGCTCAAGTTATGATCTCATGGTTCGTTAGTTCGAGCCCCATGTCGGGCTCTGTGCTGACAGCTCAGAGCCTGGAGCCTGCTTCGATTCTGTGTCTCCCTCTCTATCTCTCTTTCTGTCTACCCCTCCTGCTTGCACTGTGTCTCTTCTCTCTCTCAAAAATAAATTTAAAAATATGTTTAAAAGGAAAAAGACCTGCTTGAATCTGTTGGTCTCTCTCTTAAATGAACAAAGACAGTTTACTTGAATTTTGGCAGTAGCTTATTCAGTACCTTAATTTGTGGTTTCCTTTAATTGCCAGAATCATTGAATTCATTTGAATCTTAGGTTTTATATGTATTCCATTCCTTTAAAATATAAATAATTAAAATATAATTCTTGTATACTTTATTCATTTTATAAGTTACTATTAAATACGAATGTAAATATACTACTAGAAAGTACATTTCCAGACTACAAAATCTTGATATAAATATTGGAAGTCTAAGTTCTCTAGTGAATTATAAAGGAAAGTGATTATGAATTTGTAGGAAGAAGATAATACCAAGCAGAAATACACATACACATACACAAGCCCATAATTCTTCAGTTTCTTTCTTCTAGCCACCTCCTGAGTCTGTTTGTATAATTCTATTTTTTATTTCTTTGTTTTGGCTTTGGGATGGGTCTAGTTGTAAGGTGTTTTGCTTAACGGGAAGGAGGAAATAGAATGTAAAGAATTCTTAAAAATCTCATCTGTCACTAGCTTTCTTTTTTATACTTTATAGTGGTTAACATTTATTGATTATTTGCTATGTGCCAGAGACCTGATTCTTAGCTGTATAAGGGAAGATTCTATTTTTATTTCCATGTTAGGGAATTGAGTGTTAAGTCAGTTTTTCTACCTTTATACCCCTTCTAAATGACAAAGCTGGCATTCAAATACATCTTTAACTACAGAGCTCAAATGCTTAAACCTAAAAGGAACCAAAAAAGTACATCATTGCAGGATTCTTTATTACTGCAAAGGAATTCTTAAGAACCAGAACCAAATAATATCTTTTTATTTTTTAATTTTTTTTAATGTTTTATTTATTTCTGAGAGAGATAGAAAACAGACAGCATGAGCAGGGTAGGGTCAGAGAGAGAGGGAAATACAGAATCTGAAACAGCCTCCAGGCTCTGAGCTGGCAGTCAGCACAGAGCCCAGTGCAGGGCTCAAACCCACGAACCGTGAGATCATGACCTGAGTCGAAGTCGGACGCTTAACCGACTGAGCCACCCAGGTGCCTCAATAGTATCTTTTATATAACTAATCTTTTAGGATATGAACGTAGTTCTATTATAATGAGTTTATCTTTATAACCATATTTTTCTAATATATTTTATTATTGAATGATATTTCTTATTTCCATTTTGATTTTAGAAATTTGTTGCAGTAGAATTTTATCCTAACATAATAAAATGCACATTTAGTAATTCTAACATTCCCTTTAAGAAACATTCTGGTTTTGTCGTTAAGTTCTATTTTTCTACTTGTTTTTAAATTTTAAAGTTCTTTTTCTTTCTTTTTTTTTTTTTAGAGCTTCTCTTTTTATTAAAATTTTCTCATTCTGTAACATTTTGTGTTTTAATGTTTTTTTTCTTTTTTTTTTTTTTTACAAATAGTTTATTGTCAAATTAGTTTCCACATAACACTCAGTGCTCATCCCCACAAGTGTCCTCCTCCATGCCCATCCCCCCCCCCACATCCATCAGTCCTCAGTTTTTGTCAGCATTCAAGAGTCTCTCAT